>NW_014555795.1:30457-110740 GCF_001313825.1 Dinoponera quadriceps
ATATATATATATATATATATATAATATGTATATAGGTCGGTAAGCGTTTTGTTTTTCAATTTGTCGTAACTGCGAAGCGTCCGAACCTACCTGCGATAAATCAGATACCGAAATACATTTCTTTTTTTCATAAAAACTCCGCCATTACTACGCACCCGTTAGACGCGCGTGTCGGCTAAACTGGTCTTTACGAAAGTTTGTAGTAGAAACGTCAAGCATCGATAGGAAGACCATATTTCTTACGAAAGCTTAACATACTCGTCAGGTTCGCGGACAATGCGATCGCGTTTCTTCAACCGAAATGCGAAACGTATTCGCCGGTTTTCATTTTATTGTACGAAGAAAATATAATTGCAATCAAGATATAAGTGAAATCATAAACAAAGGAATCGTAAATAGGATATCAGTGATTTATCGAATACGTTAACGCGCCACTGTTGATGGATAGTGCGATATTGTTTTTTGTCGCTTTGATATTTTTAACAAACAACAAAACGCAACGATGGACGCGTTAACCTGTCATCACTTTGTCCGCGAACTCGTTAACTACCAACAAATGCGTAAAATAACAGTTCGCTTTTGTTTCGCTAATGAGAGAGATTGCCTATGTTGATGCAATGGATATTGTGTGACTTGGCCGTTTGGCACTCACGACGATTGTATGCACAACAAACGCAAGGAAATCTAAAATGAGTCAACTAAAAACATGCTCTTTTCGCATTTATTCGATGCTAGTAACATTTCGCGCGTGCGCGTGTGTGTATGCGTGTGTGTGTGTGTGTGTGTGTACGAGTGTATGCGTGTGTATGTGTCTTTGTGTGTTTATTTGTTGTATAAATGTATTCGTACATATGCGTATATGTAAGAATCAAAAGTGGAGGTTTTTTCGAGATGACGTTCGGAATATATAACATCGGAAGGATACACGCATAAATTAGAGCTGGGAGATTATTCGAGCGTGAACGATATCCGATATTCATCTCGACACGAGTATCGCGACATAAGACATGCAGATATGTATCGTATCGGCTGTGTGTTCCGAGCGGTTTGTTTGCTAATAATCATCATTTGCGACGAGCGCCGTAACTCCCTAGGGCCGACTAGCGTGACCTTTTTAACGTGCACAAGCAAGCTAGAGAATCGATCGTTCGAATTTCACCGCACGAAGTGTCGCAATTAGCGTGTGATAGAGCATGATCACGAATTTCAGGAGAATATTTCGTCTCTTGTCTCCACGCTGTAAAGCTCGGTATCCCTCGAATCGTTTAGGCTTTGAGCGGTGATGCGGACGCACGTATAATGATATATATTGGTGTGTCAAATCTTTCCGGTCGAAGTCCGGGATATTCCTTGCAAAACACCTCCCACTTACAACTCATTACGACCAGAAAGATTTAATGCCATAACATGGAGCGAGTTTTCTCGCCGGTAGGAATGATTTCGCATCGGAATAGAAAAGAAGATTCCTGGGGAACTATCTAACGTCGTAAGATTATGATCGGTAAACCAGGACCTTGTGGATGCAATCGAAATTCAAAGGTTCGCGTTTCGCGGATATGAAAAGTCGCGAGAAGCATCATTTGTCGCGCGATCGCGTACAGATATAAGTTAAGTTAGTTAGTCCCGATATAGAATCTCTCGTCATTCTACGACGTGTCGTCCTTTACTAATCGATCTCACGCATTCTCACGGCTATCAAAAGAAAGAGGATTGTTTTCTCTTATTTGTTTGTTTTTCCCAGCTCTAGCATAGATACGCTATTCTCACAAAATATATGACGTCATTATTACGCACGAGAACTTCGTCTAAGCGCGCTTAATAAATCCCGATAATCTTAATTGTGTGGTGTGTGTCAATGGTACGTATATATTTTATTATTCGTCGATCTCGCGATCGCGAATTCTCTTCCCCTTCAAATAATATCAGTCGAGGCGATCTAGCATTAGTTCTATCCACCTTTCAATAAATCGATTAGACTCATCTCTCCCGTCTCGCAAAGGCTGAGCTCTTCACTCGTGCGACATAGACTAGGACACTTTGTTTAAATATGTATAAATTCATATCAAGAGATTTTTGTTGTTTCATTGAAAAATCATCTAAACGTAAGTTCCTCGAAATGGAAGATTCGTTTGCCGCGTCGCGACGGTGGAGACGACGAGGCGGCTTTATTCACGAACGAAAATTCTGTCATAAGCTAATATCTCCGACCGAAAGATTGTCGACCGATTATTATTCGAGCGTACGCGTAATGTTCGCTCATTCGCTCGTCATCCAGCTAGTTAAAAGCGAACACTGAGAAAGTTCGTTTTCCATTTTTCTAACTGCGCGCGAGCATTTATTCGGCAGACATCCTCGAACTTGATATTACCGCGCACAGCGATTTGTCTATTTAACACATAACAAATCGCGTTATTATATAGTTGTACAGTTTCTATACCGTTTCATCCTAACACATCGCGATGACGGTATCATGCACTATCATAACCTCGGCATTGTTGCGAAATTGCATTAGTACGATTCATATTGATATATGTTTAAAGAATTTGCATGTAAATCTCGACAATCAATTGTTTACACGTGAACGTAACTACGCATGCATTGACGCACATAAACGATTGTATTCGAAGTGTTTCTAATGTGTATCTCGAGATATTCGCCGAATAAATGACGCGTATCAGCCATTATTAGCGAGTTTTCATCGTCATCATCATCGTTACCAGCCGTCGCAGCGGCGCTACCATATATTCGTATAATTACATGTATTAATTGTTTCCATAAGTTCAAATTACGAAGTAGACATTGAATATGAAAGAATATTCAGCAAAGTGCTTGGGAAATCTCGAGAGAGGGGCGGAGGAGGGGGGGGGGGGCGTTATAGTTTCTTACACTTTGGATGCGTTCTACAAGGAAAGATCGATTAGCGACGTACGTTTAGATTGCATCGAATTGACCATCTAATGGATAACAGAGATTATTACGAATATTGAGAGAGAGATAGTGCGATGAATCGTTTCTCTATGAGCTATCGTACTTGAATTTCGACACGCGAATTTGAACGCGACGCACACGCGGTACAATTGTTTAATCGTCGAGATTAGTCGTGAATAAACCTCGATAATAAAATATAGAAACTCTGAGTCTTATTCTTTGACAATAATTTGCACTTGCCTTGCACTTTACATTACGTTTCCTTGTTAAAGGGATATAGACGCTAAATGTTCGTAATTTTACATTTCGAGCATTTCTTTCCTTTTTTTCCCTTTAATAATAGTTTACCATGAAGCTTCCGATCCGATAGACGAACGATCGCGAATGATGTCTCTGATATTTTTAGTGAAATAGTAAATTACTGTATAAGCTCATGCCAATATACATTTTTTTCTTTAATATAAGATGTTACCGAATCTCTCGCTGTCGAGATGCAACACATTGATATAAAATAAATAAAAAAATAAATAAAAAATCGAAATTCTAACGCATCGAGGAAAAAGTAATCGCGATAAGAAAAAGGTATTTTCACACAATCTGTACTGATAAATGATAATATCATTTATACCGAAAAATATTGAATAGAATCTGTGATTGGCTTACGATTGATATTCATATTTATTTTTAACGCGGCCAATACAAGAACTTAATCTTCGGGTTCAACCGAAACGACCGTCACTATGTCTCGTTATTGACGATACGGACTAAGCGATCGAAGTGAGATTTAAGGATCGACGTGCAAATAATTAGCTGAAATTATTGTCATCGATGTTGTCTAACTGTTAATGACACAGTGCTAGGAAGTTGTGAGAGATGCTGTGAGTCAGTTTGTTAGCTCGAAAATGTTTAAGTATGAAGAGTAAATGCAAGAAGTGAGTATATGCAAATATTCTAATTAACTAGATTGTACAAAATGGAAAAAGTCCATTGTAAATCGTTTTTTCTTCCTTTTTTTTAAATATTTGCACGACCTCTCTCCCTCTCTCTCTTTCTCTCTTTCTCTCTCTCTCTCTCTCTCTTTCTCCACACCTTATACTCTTACACCTTCCCTATACAAATATGTTTAGCAAGGCTGTATTATGAATTTACTTTTTCACCTTTTGTAAACCAAGACTTTGCTGGTATTAATCTGAATACGCATAACGAATTACAAGTATACTTCCATAAAATCGTAATATTCGACCCAGGCACGAAATAGTCCAACTAATAACAGTCGTTACTATCAATATATGTATATGTATGTATATTATTACGATTTGCACTCTAGCTTATTTCATAGCTCATTTAAGTTCTAGTTCATTTCACATTTTATATTACCATATAATTATTATTAATTATTAATATTTATTATTATTATTATATCATTAATACTCTAATTATTATTTGTAGTTATCGTTATATTATCAGTGTTTCTGTCGCCAAAGGTCTTATTTGCACGAAGAACCGCAAGCCGAATGTCACATAGATATCTTCTGTGTGTAGTTGCGCAAACCTTTTCCATTCTTTTTAAATAAAATAGGCACAACCGACGGTAAACGGAAGATCTCTCTTCGAAAAGTATCGCGGCAATCCAAAAGTAAATAACAACACACAGTATGCGTATCTTCATTAGGTCTTCAAGCAAATTCCCTTTGTCGAAACGATCACGTTCGAGAGGAAAATATTTCTTGGTGTTGTTGACAATTTCTTTCTTTTTTTTTTCATTTTTGTTCGTTATACATAGGCTATCCCAAAACCATGGCGTTTTCTTTCAGTCGTGTATCATTTAATCAATTCGAAGTTGCTCCTTCCTCCAGTAAGATTCTAGAAAAAATCATCCCTTTTTCTCGCTGCTTTTCTTACGTTTCAATACTAAGTATCTCGATAAGTATTTTCGTAACTAAAACTCGAAAATACCTCCGTCGAAAATATCTCTGTCGAAGAAACAAATCGACTCCAAACTGATCGCAGCTGAAAGGTGGTGCGACAGTTTCGGGGTACCCTGTATATTCGGGTTAGGGGGGCGCACGTGAGACGAGTATGCGCGTACATGCGCTCTAACAATCTTTTATCACGGAGGAATCTAAACCATCTAATCTCGAAAATTGAGGTAGAATCATAGAGGAGAATGAGCTCAGTTGGATGCGCGGATCAATTTATGCCATTGATAATATTCCTTACGAGAATCTCGGTCTCAATGAGGATCGCTTGCGAGGAGGTCAGGCTTATTCGTGGAAATCTCGCAGGTTTTAAAACACTCTATTTATTACACGGGGAAAAAAGCATTCGACTTGTGTCATTGAACTGTGTTGTCCGAGGACTAGAATAAAACTCGATTTTAGGAACAAAGAGATTCCCGTAGGAGATTCGATTCACTTGTCAATCAATTGTTCTCAATTGTCTCCATAGAGTCCTAATGCAGCCGAAAGGTTCAAACAAATGTTTTCGGTTGCAGTAGCATAGATAACATTTCTCGTAACCGAATTTTTGTCTGGTCTTTATTTAGTTACATGAAACAAGATTTTTTTGTGCGTTTAAATAACACGAAGGAAAAATCAGTTCGTGTAATTGAATTTTTTGTCGTCCGAAGACCAGACGAAAACTCAGCTGTATGAACGATAAGATTACAGTAGGAAGTTTCTGCTCAGTCAATTGTTCTCAGTTATCTCAACAAAGGTAATTATTTTAATGCAATTGTTCAGACGAGCGTTTTCGATCGCGGTAACAGAGATAACATTTCCCGTAATTGAATTTTCGTCTAATTCTGATTCAATTATATAAACTGAAATTTATTTCCCATGTGCTTATACCGGACTCTTATAAAAAAATATTACTGACTGTGATAAATTGGCCACTGATAAATAACTGTTGCTCAGTAGTTTTATTATTCCGAGTAATAAATACATTTCATAAGAGAAGAAAAACTTAATTGCAAATGAATTTTCTATTGCTCAGGGACTAGACAAAAACTCAGCGATATAAACGAAAGATTACTGTAGGAGGTTTCTGTTCAGTCAATTGTCTTTGGCTGAAGATAAATTATTTTAATGCAGCCGAATGTTCAAACCAGTATTTGGCCGCGGCAACGGAAATATACCGTTTCTTGTCATCGAATTTTCATCTATTTTCTATTCAGTTACATACGAAAAAAACTTGGTTCCTAAAAGAGGAGCCGGATGAAAATTCGATTACAAGAAATAATACTTTATTTTTTTATTAATGATACCTCTGTTACCGCGACTGAGCATATTGGTGTAAACCTTCAATTGCATTAAAACTCGATTGAGGCACCTGAGAGCAATTGTCTTGGTAGAAACTTCCAACAGAAATGTTTCTGTTTCTATAACTAAGTCTTTAGGAACGGAAAATTGAATTATATCAACAAAATTATTTTTACCGTTTACAAACCAAGATATTTCTTGTATAACAATGCGTAAACTTACTTACGTACCTAACCAGACTTACTCTCCACTATATCGGAGCGACAACGTACACGTTCATGCAAAAGTAATCGGACTTGATATCGCGGTGAGTTTCAGTACCTAGCGTATGAGATCTTCGTTGATTGTTAACATCTCGATCGCGACTTTAAACACGTTCCGTCTCTTCGCGCTGTTTCTTTTTTCTTTTCTTTTTTTTCTCGTTATCTCCATTATAGTATTACGATATCGTGTGAGCGGAGACTTCGCAAAATGAATCTCTACCGCGAGGATCGCGAAGGCGTCTCTTTATGAGTGATATATATATATATATATCGCGACGAAAGAATTATTTTGCGGGAGGAACAACGGAAACAATGGTATCTTGGTGTGGAAAAACGCGTGACCAAACCCCGAGAGAAAACTAGAAATACACTATAAGAATACAATAATGTTTTATCGTTCGCGAATGCGTTCACCACGATGTGTAACGCTCATTTTCACCCGTAGCATTTCTCCTCCTCCCTCTTTTTACCTTTTCCCTTCTCTTCCCCCTCTCGCATTTATATTCGTAAATACTACCGTATTATATTATTGCATAGGAATTGTTAATAGGTATTCAACGATATATTTCCGCGAGCCCTCCTGCTTTTCTGTATAAGCGCGATCAACCAGTACACGACCTACTGTTCGGAGGCGCGCGGAGCGGACAATTAATAATAGAAACACAACACTTATGATCAAATTCGCCCCCGTTTCCCCATAGAAAATATTTGTGCCGTTTTATACAAAAAACTTAAGCTTAACGTTTCTTTTTTTTCTTCTTAACAAACATACCTTAATATGTGTAGCCTAGATATTGATTCGCGATAACGTATGATACAGAGTCTGTACAAAAGTCTGCTGCGTGAGTGTATTTGTATGAATGGACTGGTGTTGTGTCCGCGGCTGCAGTGGTATATGTCACGTTTACAACCTCCTTCTCAACATGCACAGCCCTTTACTTGAGTCGCGAAGCTCGCGAGAAATTTCGGCTCGCGGACCTGTAATTCTCTCTCTCTCTCTCTCTCTCTTTCTGTCTTTCTCTCGCTCTTTAACGACATCTCGGCATCGCGACGCCGACGACATACGTTAATATTTCTCTACTTCTAGGAACTCGTGACGATATCTCGATTGGTCCGTGCGACGTGCCACGGCCTTTGCGAGATCGCTTCGAACAAAATGTACGTCGACGTCGTTGACGACGTTGAACGACAGCGTTGAGGTGAATTAATTGCCACTGGAACGCCCTGTCAGTATCGATGTTTCTCGAAATTTTGAATTATTCGCGTATTGACGATATTTTTATGAACTCCGTTATTGCACCGTACATTAATCGGTGTCTGAATTTTGTCTCTTTCTTGTTGAAGTTTCAGCACGCATTTTTGCATGAGAAATACGAAAAGAAGATACGGGCGTTCCAATATCAACACTTCGAGTGCTACGTCACCGTTATATTTGGGTTCCGCTCGTTCAATTACAAATGATTTTACCATGTTTCACCGAAATAAAGCAAAAAATCCACGATAACGTTAAAATAACGTCAAATTGACGAAAAAGTGATCGAATCATTAGTGACTTATTTCATTTTTTCTTATCGTGTTGGCATCATCGTGATTTTTTGTTTTATCTGGATAGCTTAATCAAGTATACACCAAGTGTTATGCAAAATAACTTCTACTGCCTTAACATTTATTTATTATCATTATTAAAGTATAATTCATTCAGTGCCCTGAGGTAGATTCCCCAAAGCGCAAATTCATGCAAGTACAATTTACTAGGGTCTCTTATGATGTTTAATTTTATATGTCAAATATAAGATCGACAATTGATACCAATAACTCCAATGGTAATGTTAAGGTATATGTGACGTAACTTCGACGCAACTCATGCGATTATTAATATGTCAAGCGATGATCTGATTCCGTGTACAATCGCGAGATAAAAAATCGGAACTTGACGATGCTCGCATTCGAAATCAGCGTGACATTTGACGTATTAAATAGATAAGCCGACCGGATATTCACCTCCCCGCGTCGTGATGAGCGTCTTTGTTTCATTTTGTGCCAACTCTGTATAATACACAGAAAAACACACACACACACACACACACACACACACACACACACACACACACACACGGAGAACAGATGTCTCTTGCATACTCATTGGTAAATATGCGAAATGCGTGAAGAAAGTCAACGCTTTTTTCTCACACACACACACACGCACACACACACACACACATACGCGGCTTAATTCACGCTCTATGTACACAAACGTAAAGGTCGCCGTCAATTAACTACATTCTTTTAACATTAATAATACTAGATATCGCGCTTACATGTGTATTTTCGCGCTATAGTGGTACGATCAGTTCTTTCACGCGATCGACATGTGACCAGACACGCCCTTGCCTCGTCCGTTTTTTTCCTGCGGGCTAAATCATCTTCCTCACATCCTCGATCGAGACGCGGAGTGTGTCGCAAGTCCTGTCGCGCGTTTCGTCGCGCGAAATGCGCGCTTGAACGTTTCAGCGATCGCGGGGCTCGCTTGTGCAACAAATCTCCTCGTATTTCTCACGCGTATTCGACTCTGGGTCTTGCATAAAAAGAAGAAATCATGACAGGTGTCTACGTAACACTTGGTCGGCCATGAATGTTTGCAGTCGCGGAAAATCCGTCACAATTGGAACGATCCTTCGCGAGTGTGTAGAAGATATTGCCGGTTCCGTAATACTCGACAGGGCGCGCGCACGAAGGAGACACAACGGTTGCCGTCCATTGAACTATAACCATACTGAAATGAACGCGCCTTTGTCTTCGAGCGATCAGAGGTAGTGAAACGGATAACGTATAATGTTAAGAGAGATAATAAAATGAGCAACGTGCAATCCTTGTCTACTAAGGTCGGTATTCATAGACAAATTTTATATTTAAGACAGTCTTAAATTTAGATCTTCAGATGTTGTATCGTTGATTTTATTGACTGCAAAACAACTGAAGATGAACGTAAAACGGCCTTAAATATAAGATCTGACTATGAATAGCGGCCTATGCGTAGCGATTACGTATTTCGATATACTATCGATCCTGACAACAGCATTTATTTTCGCAACCATTTTCCACATGCAGAAATTATCTCTCCAATGAAGGTTTCCCTAGATTACGTTCATTTTGACAGCTTTTATGCTGAAAATATCATTCTGTTTTTATCGTTCTCTATATTCTGGAGGATAGTAGAATGATGTTTTCAGCACGGAAACTACCAAAATTAATCTATACCGGGTTGTTCTACATTACATTGCAAACATGCCCACGTTGGGATGAATGTTTTCAGACATAGTGGTTTACGCTAAAAAAAGACAGCACGGTACTAATTCTACTATCTCTGTCTGATCGGCTACCACCATGATGGGAGTATATTCATGCGCGTTTTAATGATCGTATATGATTGAATATGATTGTAGTTCAATGCAGTTGGTGCACTGGCGAGGGACGTTCCGTCTGACTAACGCCGACATTAACATATGCATAACATATCCGTGTAGCCAAGCGAAGCTCTGTGAAATTCATTATTATGTACCTTGGACATTTAATGATCGTCCTTCTGCGCGGAGAGACTCTACCGCTATCAAAGTACGATCGCTATCGCTAGCTGTACTAAATCGTGTGAAAGAGGTTCGCTTTTTCGCGCACCTTAAGTATCGCTCGGCCGACTCGGCTCACTTCGCTTTTCGAAGCGATATGAACTTCATAGAGCTTCGCTTGGCTACACAGATATGATATACATATGTTAGTGTCGGCGTTAGTCAGATGGGACGTGGCTCGTCGGTGCCACCACTGGCTGCCATCGGACAGCAATTTTGTTTCTTCTTTCCTTTTCATTTTTTTTTCATTCGACGTAACTGGATTTCACGTATTGCTGGAAATCAGTCCGGCACATGTGCGTTACGGTTCACGGGCGAGCCGCGCGAATACGAAAGGTACTTTTTAAATTTCTCGGAGTGAAGTTTTACTTGAAAAAAGTGGAGTGACAGCCGAGTCGCTCGAATCCCAGTGACTTCCCATTCATATCTATCTGATTCTCCACTCTTAATCGTCGAGTGAATATTTTTACTCGAAACCGAAGGGCGAATCTGACGTGACCCCACCGTCGCAGGAACAAATAGACTCCAATCGGATGTAACATTCGCTTGGGTGGAGCCAGAATCCCCACCGTGAGCTCGAGTGAAACGCTTATTATTACGATTCCAAGTGGAAATATCTTCACTATCGTTATTGAATCGAGTTTCGCTCGTTCTGTGTGAAATCTCTCTCCAAGAAATTCTAAGAGTACAACTCGAGACCCTTGTGCCATTGTTGGCGCTTGAGCATTTGTCTCAGCTGTTCGCTTGCGTGTCAACATGACGACGACGGTTATTCGACACACCGAATAGATCGATCGACGTTTCGACAGCGAATCTTTGGCTTAAAAGACGATGGCTGTGGCTGTATACCGAAAATACGACGATTGAGTGAGCGCTCATTCTTATTAGAATATTCTTCTACATCAATTATGGATACTGAAAGTATCCAGGTGTGATTTGTCGATTCTCGCCCGATGCCCGACTCTCAGCTCGACGTTGGCGAGTATCACGGTAAACAAACTATTATTATTCGATCACGACACGATGTCGGCGCAGACAAGTTAGCCGATTCTTCACTGCAGGCGCCGCCCGCGAAAAGCTACTATTTGATTGCAGCGCGACATAGGCTCAAGCACGATTAGCGAACTCTTACTTGTAACGTAATGTTGCCAATCTTATCATTTGAAGGTTACGCCAATACTGGGCCAAGAATCGGGAACCGGTTGTTGACACTGGGCCGACACTGCTTTATTTCTAAAAACATAGATACACCTCACACAAAGGCAACAACCGTTGTATTTTCTGTATCTATTTATTCTCCGTTTCGCACGACTATCAACGACGATCGCGCGTTCATCGTTCGCGGCGCTTCGATTTTCTTTGTGGCATCGCGACTCGGAGTTTCGACACAATCGAATCAGTCGTCGTCAGGAATGCCCGATTTGATCGGCTTGGCTCGCGATTCGCTCTCTCGCGAGCGAGAACTCGTTCATGCCGTTCATTGCCAAATCGAACACTCTGTCTAACCGGGCGATAATTAGGCTTATTCGCAGCGTGCGATCTCGGGTGGTAACTAAATATATGTCCTTGCCACAAAGTACGTCCCTGACCGCCCTGCTGCCGCCCCCAGGTTACCTTCCACGGACCATCTCCTACCCCATGAGTATATCTTTTCTACTTCTGCGGAGGCTCGATTGAGCTGTACACGGTCGTTTTGTAAACGCTATAGCCTGTCGTGTAAAAGCGATGCTTCTTTTTACGTTTTCTTTTTTGTGAAAAACGATTCTTAACTGAAAGATCAGCGCTTCGAAATCAAATGTACTGAGGGAGAAAAATATCTAAAAGATATTAGATATTTATTCGGTATGATGCTCTAATCGCATATTTACTTATACACTGATATACATAACTTTATATTCAGAATTGAATTTTTTCAAACGAGGAAATGAACGTTCCTTTTTAAATCATGGTTCTCTATAAAAGCAACGATTTTATTTCATTCATAAATAAAACAATATTTATAAATAAATATGTTATAAGTATCCACCGAATAAATATTTATATTTTTTAGATCTTTTTTCCCTCAACATAGATATTTCAGATGCGACAGAATCTCCGTGCATGCATTCAGCTAGTTTAATGCTCTCTTTATCTTTCCTTTACGTGCTGAAATCATGTTCAGATCCATACTTGCTCGGCATAGTTTCAACCGATAACCCCATGATTATTGAGATTCTGCCGCAATACGATGCTGAGGAATTTGAAGGATGGTAGGCTGTGTAATTGAACGTAGCAAGAGTGTCTTTTACACAGTGCGGAATCGTATAAACGTCCTCGACTGCCATCGTTCAACCATCTCTCCCCGATCAGCCGGCGAATCGAATGCGACGGGCAACGTAAGAGAGCGGAAAGCTTCGTTCGTTGGCGCGTGCGCGGTCACTTCAAGATTGGGCGACGTCCGAGGGACGTCTTTTCATCGGCTCGATTTCCGAATCGCGTGGGAGCTATCACGCAGCGCGGGGTACGTATTCGCCAGGTACGTTTCGCCTTTTAACGAACGTGAGCTGAAGCCGTGTGGATGTACGTGCATGATACATACGCATGAGAGCGCGATCCCGATCTCTCTAATAGCGTGCATGCAATGATGACGCATAATCGCCCGCGGAATCTAGTTGACTGAAGTTGGCGTAACACGAAAGCTGAGGAAGCCTCGGCGAAGTTTCAACGTTTTCTCACACCTAAAAGGCACTGCGATCGACATTGTTAATTATTGTCGTTGCACCAACTTCTTGATATTGGAAGAACGATTTAAACGCAGCCGGGCACATATATGCCAGACGTAACGATAACGTGACGAATTCCGGGTATTTTGCGAAAATGTCCTTACACACACACGCACACACACACACACACACACACACACACACACACACACACACATGCACACGCCGCAAGTTAAGACGTGTGCGACTTTAGCTTGACGTCGTGGCGAAGCGTACTGCAGATTGTTTGGTAAACAAGCTGACGCGGCTGTTCGCAGCCGCGTAAGTCCAAGTTTAATCCAAATTTAAGTTTAATTTACCAAGTCGACGTAAATTACGGAATGCTCTTGGATTTACCACTGAGACTACCGAGTGCGATGAGAGGGAAACTGCTATTAGCACGGTAACAACAGCAACAGTAGCAGCAACAGAGTAATAATGAAATGTAGTAATAAAACGTTGTAAAAAAAAAATATAGTAATAATGAAATACTGCAGCGCGTAATAACCTCATTTTGAGAAACATTTTGGATAAACGTTCGGAAGAACAGAGAGAGAGAGAGAGAGAAGTGTAATTTAGCCGCTTTATTGCAGATGCAAATATTTGAATTCCACCAATCGACTGCTCGTCCCATGTATATTCGGCGAATCGTCGATCGGTATATTGCCAACGATCGAAACGCGCGCGATTAAAAGGGAAATAGAATTTCGTGAGCGGCAACACACGAAAAGAGGAGAGACTCGAGTTTTGCTCACCACTTTCGCACTCGGCTCCGTTCGACGTCGGCTCGGTTTAATTTCCCGCTCTTCTACGCCTCAATCACCACGCGCGTCGGAACTCGACCGTGCAAGCGCTCCCAAGCTTATCTGCTTTCGCAGATGATACATACGCACGCTCCGGGACCTGTCCGCTACTAGCGGCGTCCGATCTTGCTTGATTTTTATTTTCATCGTCAGAAAAAAGCTAAAGTGCACACAACCAAGACCTGTATCGATGGTTGCTCTTTGAAATTTGTCTCAAGTGAGATATTCTTGATTTGGATTGAAGTCTGTAATAATAGTCGTTACTTTAAACTTGTCTCATGTAAAATATTCAGATTTGAATATAGAGTTAGACTTGAATTTCTCATTCGGACGCATAATATATCTGACATTGTATTTCTAATAGCGACTTAACTGAAAAATTTCCTTCATCCCAAGCACAAATCTGAGTATCATATCTTAAAACAAGTTTCAAGTAACTATTAATACGGATCTGTGAATTAAATGTGAAGTTTTCAATTGAAGTTATGGATATATCTATGTTATATATATGATTGAAGTGAAAAACTTTCAAATTTCACCCCGCATTTAGATCTGAGTATCTCATATGAGTCACAAGTTTCAAGTGAGATATTTAGATTTTAAGTTAAAGTTAAGTATGAGTTCTTCAGCTGAGTCGCGATGATGAATGTAATGTAATGTCATGTCACGTATATTATGCTCCAAATAAGAAACTCTGACATTTACATTCAGATCCGAATATCTTACGTGAGTCCAAGTTACAAGTAATGACTATCAATACGGGCTCGAAGTGATTTGTACGGAACGTACACGCCGACGTTAAAGCCAAGCTCATTTCTATATGTCAACAGCGTCGTTGAACGATTGTCGAAACATACCGATCCGTTATGACATTTCTCGCATCTTCGCCTCATGAACCGTTTAGCCGAATGCCAACGACTACTCGGGACTAATTAATTATGCTTTGGCCGAAATGTCGCCGTGACGAGAATACTATCCTGACCGGAGCATCGTCTCCGACATTTCCACCAACGTGCCTATCACACGATCGACCCTCTCACGATCGCTCATTCCGCACGATCACTCGCGAGAGCGTCGAGCTGAAGCTTCATCGAACGTCAGCGATAAAGCGATCAAAAGTCGAGTTTCCACGTACCGCGATCAATCATCAATCATGAATCATTATCATCATCAAAGGGCTTCCAGAGGAACGCTTTCGACTCCCTTTCACCCACAGCTTCCGAATACCGTTATGCAACGCCAATATACCATCGATGGCAGCGAGCATATTCCGGCCAGGTGAGGCACCTCCAAGCACCGCATCCCCGACGGCCGTCGCGGGACTCCCCGGACAGCAGTCCCGCGCGGTCGACGTGTATGTGCGTTGTAGTTGGGGCAGGCGAGGTTCTCCCTAGAAAAGCAGAAAGGAAACCCGAGTGCGGCGAGCGTCCCCCTTGGCCCGTCGGGCCATCCCAAACTGTCAGACGGACGGATCGCTGCCGGGGGCGGAGCCCGTCTTGCTGCCGTCGGCGCCAACTCCGCCACCGTCGCCGTCAGCTCCCGCACCATCTCCGCCCCTGTACGGCGAGCCGCCGGCCCCACGCGCCGACAGACCTCGGAAATCCAGGTTGTACTGAAAAGATGTGAAAGACCAGAGGATTATCGATACTGCACACCGATACCGGCCCTCGCACGGGCCTCGCGCGGCTCTGTCATGAGAGTGAAAATTCAGCCGGAAAGGACGGAAGAGAGTCGTGTGCGAAGATGCAGCAAGAAAGATTGTCGCACGTGCTCTCGCCGAATGCGAAGAGGGCTGACTTCTTGCATGACTCCCTGCTTCTTCCAGCCTTTTCCGTAATGAGGCTAGTGTTATGTTTGAAAATGTGTTTTCAAATGCGGTTAAATTATTAAAAATGTTCTTGAGAAGGTGTCACGTGTTGTGGCACTGTAGAGGAGTACGCTCTTGCCGTCATATGTGGCGAGTTTGTTTATGATCTAGTTGTAAGAAAACCTCATGTGTACTCTGACAAATATGTACAACAACATAACATGATTAATTTATATATATTATATATATTATTAATGTATATCATTAATATGATATATATCATATATATGCATAGACTTGATACAATTAATGTATAATATATTAAGATATATAATTTATTGTAATATATTTAAATGTGTATATATGCATAATTTCGCATAATTTTCATACAAAATTTGTATAGTTTTAAATAGCGATTGTTAGTTCATCGCCGGACAAAAACGTGTAAATTTTTTCCCAGTCACTCATTCCACAAAGAGAGAGAGGAGAGAGAGAGAGATGCATGTACTTATTTGTCGGAGTATCCAAGGGATTAATGGAAAGAAATATTATATTTTATTACAAAATATATCGTAGCCATTTATCGAAGCCACCTGCAAAGGTAGCTGAAAATTAATTAATTTTTATCGGTTGTTATTACACACGATCATGTTCTTTTGGGTATATAACCTGCATATCGTTATGTGAAAGCGAAATCTGCGTGTGTTATATCCAAAAGAAAAGATTTACAGGGAACCTATGTTAACTTAGTAAGGCCTACATTAACGGTGATAAGCCGCCGAAAAAGCCAGAAACTATGAGACGGAGGATTGTGTCGTCGTAATTTCGGCGAAATTGTTTTTCGTTACATTGAAATAAAAAATAACGATTATAGTCTCATATAAATTATAATTGTTTTCGCCAAACATAATTTTTTGTTCTAATAAAAAAATATATATGTTATAAAGAATATGAATATAAAATTATAACTACTATCACTCTATGGGAAAAAATATTATTGGGTCTATGCATAATTCCGTAGCGAAAATCGAGTAAATTTCAAATGCAAAATATTTAGCAAGAAAAGCGATTATAATCGATTGCTCGCTTTAACTTGGCCAGCTGTGAGCAATACTTGGTCAAATCAATTGTTTTGTTGGGTGGCAGCAATTCATAATAGACGATTCCTTTCCAATCCTACCAGATACTGAGCATGACCTTCTTCGGATGTAAACCAACCTTTGCGACCGTCTGGGTAGCTTCCCCACGCTTCGACCATGATCTTTTTTAACTGACATTGTTATAAACAATCCACTTTTCATCGCCAATGATCATCCGTTTTAAAAATGGTACATTTTTATGGCGTTTGGGCAGTGAATCGCAAGCTGAAATTCAGTCCATTACATTCTTTTCGCTCAGTTTGTGCTGCACCCAAACATCAAGTTTGTTTACCATCCCAAGCTTCCGTAAATATCTCGAAACAGTTGATTGGTCAATGTTGAAGCTATGTTCGATTTCTGTAGTCGTCAAATGTCGATCGGAGTCGATTAAAGCCTTTATTTGATCGACATCAATAGTGACTGGTCGATCAGAGCGAGGAGCATCTTGGAGATCAAAATCTCCGCAACGAAATTTCGCAAACTACTTCCGACATATATTTTCGCTTACGGCATTCTCTCCGTACACGGAGCATATCTTTTTATAAGTTTGCGACGCGTTTTCGTCTTTTCGGAAAAAAAAAGCGAAATGCACCGAAAATACACGTTTTTGTCCTTCCATGTTTAAAATATAATTAAACTTTGTACGACACTTCATATGTTTGACACATGTGCGGAAAGAAAACTGCGAACGACATCTGTCGGAATTTCGCTACGGAATTATGCATGGACTGAATATATAAAATATTATATAGCTTTCTTCGAATAAATTTTTTTCCACGTTTTCTATTAGTGCAGCAATAGACTATATATATAAGTAGAATTTATCTTGCTAAGAAATATTACACATCTTTTAGAGAATAATAGACTTCAGTTTCTAAAATACCATATATAACGCGTATAAAACGAAATGAAAATAAATTGAGTTAGAATGTCAGCAATGTTCCTCGGTTACAAAATTCCCCAGTAATTTTTACTATTATTTTTCATAAAAAATTCTCTTTTATAAAAAGAACACCCACACACACACACACACACACACACACACACACACACACACACACACACACACACACACACACACACACATATAGAAAATATAATTATATATGAATTATATTATAAATTATATGAGATTTATAAAAAATATTTAATATATAAAAATATAAAAAGTTTATAAAAATATAAAAATATATACATCTTCTGCAAAATTTTCTCTATATACGATTATACTTGATACAAAAGTAACTTTCCCAACTATAAATATTTCTCTGCGTAATTAAAGTCGTAAGTGTCACCTTTTTCTCAGTGCATCACGAAACCCGCGAACTACGTAATACCATTATCATCGCCGAGATAACGACTTGACAATTCGATCCGTCGTGCGTGACGCGAACCAAGAATGAAAATTACGAGAAAGCAACAGAGAAGCTGAAACGAAACCAAGGTCGAACCTGTACGAAAGAACGTGTAGTGTTCTCGGCGTGTGCGTGCGCGTGATACGTATTCGACGATGACACATGCCACGTATGTGTGCGACACGGCACGACACATTATGAGGCGGCTGTATTATCTCGGTAGCGTTGCGTGTCTTAAGTGCTGCAGCTGTGCGTGGTGCAGCTGCAGCTGCAGAAGCTGCAGATTTTGCAGGCAGTACGGTTGTGGTTGCGGTGGCCCAGATGTCGTAAACGGCAGAACAGACGGATGCACGAAGGAGGCGGAATTCCGGGAGGCCGCGCTGGCAGCGGTCGTCGGATTCGACAGGGTGGCGAAGTTGAAGGGAGGTAGGTTTAGGCCAGGCGGTTTTAAAATACTGTGAAATTGCGCGGACGTGAGCGGATGGGGTTGTACGTAGGGACTGGTGGATGGTAACAATTGCGGGCTAATCGGGTACAAACAGTCCTCTTCGGCCTGACCAGGCAACATCGTCGGGCTGAGCTCCACGTATTGCGGCATCACGAGATTGTGCTAGGCGGTGAATAAATGGAGAAGGACAGATATATACTCCAGTTATTAATCTATAACGTATTTCACTCGGCGTCTCTTGAACCGCATGCATGTGAGCATGCATACCTATGCGAATACCTGAACGCGATCATGTTCCGGTCGCGACTTTTGGCAAAATAGATTAATTATCAGTTACCTTTTTCACTGTAAGCTTGAGTGGAACATTCTATCCTGCGATTTCGAGTAGCAGTATTTTCATTATCGCTTCCAATAAAAAGATAGCTACTTTTCACCTATTTCAAATGATATTTCGCTACAAGAAACTTAGAGAATATAAAAATAGTAGCTATATGCATGTAAGGTTATTGTTACTGGTATTGTAGTAACACTTATTAGGAATGGCTTTCTTGACTGTAATTCTTTCACTTATGATTATAGATATAATTACCAAAATATTTTTCTCTCAGTGCACCGCTGAGCAGTCGAGAGCGAATGTAACATTCGCTTGCCTCTGATGGCACACAGTCTGGCGTAACAAATATTCGCATAGGATCAATAAACGATCTTCATCGGCTCTTCCTCTTTCTTACACTAAAAAATTTTATGTTAAAAATTCACTGAAATTTGGTGTTACTTTAATATGGAAGGAATGTGTTAAAAAATACATAAATATGTGTTAAAATGTATACAAATATGTTAACACATTTTTTATGTTAAAGTAACACAAAATTTTAGTGGATTATTTTAACGCAAAATTTTTCACTGTGTAGTTAGTTTCGGTATAATTTATCATGAGAAACTTTCAAATATGATTTCCCGGTGTTTGTGCTCTCTAAATTCTTTAGAGTGAAATTTCACTCGAAATGCAGAGTGACAGCCAATTCGCTCGGTTTCGAGTGATCTTTTTTTATGCAAAATAAATTCTCCATTCTGAATCGATGAGTGAATATTTCCACTCGAAACTGAAGAGTGAATCTGATATATTCCACCATCACGGATACCTATTCACTTTGATCGATTGAAACATTCATTCGCACGAAGTCAGAATCTACTCCATAATATGCCATAAGCTTGAGTAAAATATTCACTCTTGCGATTTTGAATAACAATCTTTTCATCGTTGCTTTGAATCGTTCATTTCGTTTCGAGTGAGGTTCCACTTCGAGAAATTTCGGAAATATACTTCAATAAACGGTCCCGGAAGGCACAAATTACCTGTAAGTACAGAAATTATCGTATTTGCGAACGCTTTATGAGATATCTAAGTTCCATGAGAATGAATGAAAGTATCCTCGTACCGCTCAAGTGATTCTTATCGATAATAGTGCAAATACAACATCTGATACAGACCAACTCAGTCACAAAGGAAATATGCGCAAACGTGCGTCTTTGTCTACTTGATAAACAGATCGATCGGGAATATCGTGTATGCCCATAGCTCACCTTTGTGGCGCAGACGAAGCACGTTGTGACCACCTTCGAGATCACATTCATAAGATTTTTCGTCTCCTGTATTACGTTATCGACCTTCGTGAAAGTGGCGGCCTTTCCGACAGTGGGGTTCTTCACGGTAAATTGGAGCTGCTGGACGTAGGTTGGCACTCGATCCAGATTCTCCAGTAGTTCTTTCTTGTGCGGCCCACCTGGTACCTGCGCCCATGTAACATCGTACACAAATTTATGTCTTCGTTCGTTCCGCAAGGCAAACTTGCTCGCGCTTAATTCTCAGCAATCCGAAAATAACACTTGCAGGAATTACGTATGAATTACTGAGCTTGTATTCGATCTGATTGATTTCGATTATCGAATAAAATTTTAATATAATGCATAATAACTAATGGTATAATATATTTTTAATGACACGATAACAAAATAAATATATGTATGAGTAAATATTTCAACTTGCTTTTCGTTTTTATTTGTTGAATTATTTTTTAACGGTTTAATTTATCGGTAATTGTTGTATTAAAATATTAAAATATATTTATCATTGCAGTGATATAAATTCGTAAAAAGTCTGCAGCATTTGCCATTATATCCGCCCTTACGATAATATATTTGTAGTATTATAGAGTAAATAATAAGAAGGGCGGAATTATTGTGTATTAATAATCATTGAGAATTTATGAGCATGTTTACCTTACGATGTCACTACTGTTTATATTTAGCGCATTTCTTCGAGACTCTGTAAAGCAATGCCTGATTCTATTGTTTGCAGTTTATTGAATGGCTAATAATAAATACTTTGTAGTATAGGTATCGTAGATACTCAGAAGTTTGCATCTAAGAAGTTAACTGAAAGATTATCTATTTGTCCTAGTAGAACACAATGCAACACTTTCAACAGAACATAAAAAGTTGCTTGAGATAAATATCAGAGTGATTTGTGTGAAGTGGCAGTGAAATAGTACAGACCTTGACGTTCTTGCAAGCTTCCTACGTATTGATTTTATAAGACAAGTTTTATCAATGTTTAATTGTATAAACGTTACATACGCTTGAAAAAAAACCAACGAATCTTTCAGATTTTTACGTTTACCAAGATTGTTACCATTTGCTTTTTTTTAAGTATGCATGTAGTTTCACGGCAAGACACCGCGAAATTTAATTCTTCAGTGAGCATTTAGCGAAAAGAAAAGTTAGATTTAATAGGACACGATGTCGGAAGCTAGCAGAAACTGTGAGACATAATACTTATGCCCCAGATAGTGGAAGGAGGGGGACCACAATGCACATAGACGTCGTCCATAGACGGAAGCATTCCCGTAGCATCTAAAACACACCTTACTAATCGTACACAAAAGAGTCGTAAATGTATGTACAAATAAATTCCGCCAACAAAATCGTGATTGTTCATTATGGCAATTCAAGTGACGTGATGCGCGAAAGTAACACACGTTACATGTTGCCGTTGAATAGCAGTGGAATTATATTACATACATCGAGAATCACACCTTTCTTGTGACATGTCACATGTGAGCGCGGCTCCATGTTCAACGAGAGTTTGAAACTCTGTTATTTGCTATTACGAACGTGATTCTCGTACGAATATGAAATGAATCGTCACGTCAGTCCGATAAGATGACTTTCTCGATTATCATTGTTTACAGAGCACTTCGTTTTCGATCGTTTCCGATATTTCTCCTTTACGTTCGTTCTCATTCTCCAAAACAAAACGGTTTTCTACAGTCATTCGTAATGATCGGTAGGCGACCCTACAGTGCGTGATATTAGCATAGCAATATATACATATATATACATATGTACATATATGTATATATGTATATATATGTATATATGTATATATATACAGAGAGATAATATGTACAACGGTAACGATCACACTCAACGACAGTGGAGTAACGACGGCGCAGAGAGAGCGCTATGTATATAGCAATGAGAGAATGAGATTTGTATAAGGCGCATATGATTTCTATTAATTCAAAAAGATCTAAAGTAAAGAGAGAAAAAGTTACCTGGATGGAGGCATTCAAGAGCGAGGGTAAAAAGAGGTTGTATAATATAGAATATATTACAAGGTTAGCGTTTTGTTGTTTCTTTTAAGAAGAGTATAGAGAGAGATCAAAATGGTTTCAGGTGACTATATATATATATATGTTCGGCCTCTAGCTAGGAGGGTCGAAAGGGCAGCAAACGTGTTATTTCGAACATGTCTAATGCTAATCACGCGTGTCGAAGCTACTTCTAGTCTATATGTAGCGTTAAATGATATCCTCACATATACAAGCGACGCCTTTCGTTATTTAATTCATTAAAAATCCCCCAAATTTCTAGTTTCTCTTCTTTTTTTCTCCTTCTCCCCCCCCCCCCTCTCTCTCTCTCTTTCTCTCTTTTTCTTTTAAGTTTTTCTATCGGTTAAAAAAAATTTACGAAATTTTCAATCAATTTTTTCCTCGCGTCTCTCGAGATTTTCAGGTAAAAGTTAAGTTTCGATATCTTCCAGTTAAGATTAAGTAATATCAATGTGTTGACATGTATTTGTCTTCAACATATTACAATATGAGTGAAATCTACATGCATTTTTTCTACATACGTTGAGGTTTCCATTGCGCGATATATGATAATGAGAGTAACAGTGAGATTAATTCCTTAACCTTCACTAGAGGATCTTCAGTGGTAGCATTACTTGGTAGTACTTAATAAGTAAGCGAAGTTAAGTCGACGCAGACTCGATGCAGCTTCGACGTTGCGACTTACGAAAAAACGAAACTCAATAGCGTAAGTAAAAAGACTCCCAATATAGCAAGGATCAAGAAACTCGGAATCAAGTCCAATATAGAGTCCGTATAATAAACAATGGTAAAAGAATGATCGTAAGTAAGAGGGTGATGTATATATATATAATATATATCAACATCAGTCCAATTAAAAAATGTATGTCATTTCATTTTCGATCTACGTCGGCGTGCTAGCCGGCACGTACCTGGTAACTGAATTGTCTCACAACCTTGTACAATCTGTTCGCCTCCTCGGCGAAATACTCAGCTTGAGTGAACAAGTCCTGGGTGGTTTTTAAGGCGCCCTCGCCTCTCGTGAATTGGTACATGGAGAATGCCATCGAGGACATGTTCTTCGCTCGCTTCACAATGTCGTTGTTCTCCTCCAGGGCGCTTCCACTTTCTTGCCACTTCTCTGTCTCGGCGTCCATCTCCGAGGTAATCAGCTTCATTTCGAGGCCCGCCTTAGCGATTTTTGCCTGCTCTTCGCTGTCTAATCGCACTGGCTTTAGCGGCTTGCTCGTCGTACCGTGTTTCTGAAACAAGCAATTCCAAAGTTCGCTCATCGTGTCTCGCATCGTCAAGTTAATCGTTCGAATTCTATTCTCAGACGAGCACAGGCGGAATCTGACCTGTTATCCTTGTTTTTAGGCACAACTTACACGGCTGGAAAGTATATATATAAAATTTATTACAATTCAGTTACACAGCTAAATAGCAAAAAGCGGTAAGGTGAGGAACTAAACATTGCTAGCGCGTTCAAAAACATAACTAAAAACTTAAAAATGTCGCGCTTCCTCAGGAATACACACCATAATATATCAATCTGCCATTGACCATTTGTTTCCAACATGTCTTTCTCAATGGTAGATTGTATAATTTATTTTGTAAATAAATTTTCCAACATTAAAGCAAAATTTTAAATCTTTTGCCAAACAAAAAACTTTTTGCTTGTAATATAATTAAGGTAACGCTTCTCGCTTGCAATATACTTCGCTAAGCAACGCCTAAAATTTTTCTTAGTTTAACAAATTAGATCTTTCCCAAAGGTTTGGTTAATATATCTGCTATCTGTTCAATTGTATTAATACGTGTAACTGTTATTACATTAAAAAAATCTTTTCTTTTATGAAATAGTGTTTTATGTCTTCGTGTTTTCTTATGAAATTCCGGATTTTCACTCACTCGAATTGCGGATTGATTATCTTCGTATAGTTTAACGCAAACGAAATCCGCTTGAATATTGAAATCTTTATTTAAAACTCTGAGTTATCATGCTTCGCTCGCTATTAGGCTCATCTTCATATATTCCGTTTCGGTAAATGACAATGCTATTGTGGACAGCTGTTTCTTACTAATCTACGAGATAGGTCAGTAAAACACTTGAAAGAGTAAGTAAGCCGTTGTTGATTGACGGTCAATATTATTACCTTACCAATCGGAATGGATAAATTCTACGATAAAATCATTTTTCATCTTGCTACGCTTAAAGACTAAATTTAAGTTTATGGTGCCTTTAATATATTTTAAAATACACTTTAATGCTAGCCAAAGTTCTTCACTCGCGCACGAATGATATCTACTCAAGATATTTGTAGCATTACAAAAATCTAGTCTTGTACATAGTGTTGCCTACATTAAAGTATCAATTGACTGTCTATACCGGTGCTCTTATGCCTTGGATTCAGACTTTTTTCTTTTCAAGAGTTTCTTGCTTAACATTTATTTTCATCGGCATTGATGTCGCATTGCACTGCGTCTTTTTATATTTAGTATTAATGTTTTCTTGATATTTAGATTGATTTAAATATAATTTCACTTTTCTCAAAATTTTTGTTCAATAACCTAGAAAACGTTTTACATTTCCAAAATCTATCATTTTAAAGTGACTGTTTAAAACATTTATTACTTCAAATTCTGCCTTGTTTATCCATGCCAGTCAATAGCAAGTCATCTACGTACAGAAGTATAAAGGTCTTGCCTGACTTCATTGTTTTTACATATAAACATAAATCATAATCTGGTCTAACAAATCCCTGTTCAATCATTATTCGTGAAATCTATTATTACATCCCTTTGGTGACCCACTTAAACAATACAAGATTTTTTTAAGTTTACATACCTCGTTATCTTTTAAGTTGAAACTCTGCAGCAATGACATACATGTATACGTCATTATCTATTTTACCATATTAAAAAGGCATTGAACATATCCATTTGTAAAAACAGGTACGTTTAGGTTATAAACGACTAAAAATGCTCTCACTGTTGGTAACTTTGCTACTAGACTGTAAATACTGTAAGACATATACGTAATACTACTATATAGCTAGTCGTTCTATGCTACCTATAAGAGAGAGCCGTCTCAGAAGGCAAGGACAGACGATGCTCGATATATGTATTTTGACTGTAGTGCGTAAACGCGGCGATCAGATGATTATATATATATATATATATATATATATATATATAAAACTAAACTTATATTTTTTAATTATACGAATTTTTTTATTAAAATTATATTATTAATATAAATTATTTAATATAAATTATTAATTTATACCATAAGTTAGAACATGTTTAATATTCCGATATTTTTGTTAAATAAATTCTACTCCAAATTCTGTTATAAAAAACAATCTGTTAAAAATTTTAAAAATACCAGTCCATTATTGAAAAAAATTTATTATTAAAAAAATATACCGATTGTTTAATACGAGCTGTTTTTCTCGGTAATCATTGTGTACTTTTATATGCGTACCCCTGGCCGCGGTAAAGACATGTAGACTTGTTTCTCCGGCCGGTTTTGGCTAAGCTCTAGAACATCTTTCGCCACTGTCGTCACGTCGGTCATGAGCCACTGCCACATGTCGGCGAATACTGTAAAATATACGAAGACGTCAAGCGGACAACAATCAGATTTTGTCGCGATATTTATTTAACGTCAAATCTAATAGCAGAGTAACGTACGAATAACTTACCTTCGAGATTTTCTTTGGCTATCTTACTAGTGGGATGCCTAGCTAATGTATACGCGGCTGTTACCACTTGAGGGCCGTATATTCTCAAGTTAATCTCCGTGAACTTCGCCGACACTTGCAACGATTCCGAAAGTGCAACGTGTCTAAGAAGTTTGCACACCTACGGAAGGCAGAAAATAGTACGCATAGTATAGGTCCGATATTTAGAATTAAATTAGACGGTATACCGTCCGCGAAGCGATCGTAAATAGCGATTCGTGACGATCCTCGATATAAGGCCTATCCAGGCAAATTTATATATTCGTACGATGCATGTACATAGGGAAATTAACTAATTAAAATAATGGAAATATTAATTTTTAAGAAATTAAAAAATCTATTTTTATAAATAATATATGTTATTTTTTTATATGTAATATGATAAATCTTTCACATATATATCTTCAACTTGCAAAAAAAATGTGCCTGAACTCAACATATTGTAGATACTCTTTATAAATAAACAATTTCAGTGACAAACCAGACTATTTTTTATCGGAAAATCGAAAATGTCCAAATTTACTTGAGGAACTCTAATGAAAAGATGTTTTTTTATATTAGATACATGATCGGCCGATTTTTATGTATACACGGGAAAAAGTTGTACTAATATATTATTACCAATATAATTGGTCAATAGTGTTACATGGCGTAAATCTGCTTGATTCAATAGCATTTATTGAAATTAATACTCGAGTTATTAAAACAATATGTGACATATTAGTTTCGATAATATTGTCATTGAATAAAGAAGATTTACGCCAATTGCAGCGCCAGTTCTATTGTCACAACATTATGCATTATGTAACTATGCATATGTCTAAATATCAGTTCTTAATACTTCATGGAAAGATTTGCTTATTTGCACAACGGAGATAGATATTTGTACGCGCGAACACGTGGACGTCGCGTTGCTGGGAAGCTTACTTCGAGAATGTGATCGATATACTCGCGGAACCTGTCGCTGCTCTCTTCTAGACGGTCGATGTCATTGGCCAACGCGAGATTTCTGATCGTTGACACGAGCTCCTGGCCGGCTTTTGTCACTTGTCCAAGATCGCCGGCTTGTTCCATTGTCGTCGTGCTAAGTTGCTGGCGAAGGTCTCTGGTCGCCCGTAGCACACCCATTACCGCTTGTTCCATTTCCGAACTGGGTGAACCCCCGCCGCCTTCGTAATTCTGACGGAACACGATGTCTATCGTTTCATATCGTTTATCACCATTCGACTTATTAGGTTATCGATTATTATTCGTTCGGGTCACTCTATTCGAAATAATAGCCACAACTGAACAAATACAATTGATTACATATTAATTTTTCATTCTACAAGTCTGCGGTCTTAAAAATTATAGATAATGTTTTTAGCAAATAGAAATAAAATTGCGAAAATGTAATTAAATAATTGCGTTAAATATGATTAATATGAGTATCATTAATTTCTTAGTTGCTAAATTTAACTGATAAATTTAATTCTTGGATTTAATTATTAAGTCTAATTGTTAAACTGCTACTAAAATTATGAAACAGCTATGAGGGGCAAATGCGGGAAGGTTTTCGTTTAGAAGAAAAGAAAACAAACGGTTTCACGTTAAAAAGAAAAAGAAAACACCTTTCGTTAAATTTCACGTTAATTACTAAATTTCACTTATTGTACGCGTTTCCCGTATTCGATGGTGTTTAGTGGGTTCTCCTCATTGCGAGATAAGTTGAAAGACCGACTCACCATGCTATTGCCGATCCGCAACAGCGTATTGAGCTCGAGCTTCGCGCGATCGCAAAGCAGAAGGATGTTTTCTCGGTGCTCGTGGCTCGTGTAGGCGCTGTCTGTGAAGTCCTGCGTTCTCTCAACTACTGTGTCAAGTGCCGACGTAAGTGTCTCGCGGCACCCTGGTCCCAGCAGGGTCATCCTCGTTGTTTCAACGAGCCTTTCGAAGTGTTTCAATGCCGAACAAACAGTACTACTGTCCCAGTCTTCTTGCTGAGGACTCTGTAAGTAACAGCGCGGATTGTGCGATCGTAAAAAAGAGGAAAATTCGTCATTAAAAATATTTTGCTCTTCGGGGAGAGCATGCGAAAGAAAATTTTCTGAAAGTTATCCAAGAGTTCCACCGATCGAAGATCCCAACCATCAGGTTCCGAAAGTTACATACTCAAAATAACTCACAGTCATGTGTGCGTACGTACGTGTATATATGTGTGTGCATGTGCGTGCGCGTGCGTGAGTCTGCCTGTGTGCTTGTGTTCTCTTACGATAGTTGTCCGTAAATTTTTAACGTTTAATATTTTATAATAATATTTTCTTAGAAATTTTGTCGAATTTTAACAGTGTATTAATTGAAACACAATCTACATACATGTAAAATTACTAAAAGATTGACCATATTAAAGTTGAAATAATTGAAATCAAAGTTAACACTGTTTACATGTATCATAGATAAAAACGGCTTCCGATATTACATTACGTTTTTAATTCTAGAAATCAATCTATTTTTATTTTTATTTTAATGAAAAACGAAAAAGCGATAAAAGAAATTTGTTATAAAAAACGTTATAAAAAGAAATGTTATTGAAAATTATTTAGATGAAAAATCGTTAAGGGAATGCCAAAGTTGATGATGTACTTGATAAGCGTCAATAACGTAGCAGCGATTTTTGTTATTAATAAACTTCGAAATTTGTCTGATTTGCTCCGCTACGCTTATGTATAGCTATGGCCATCAGTGATTATTTACCGCTTCTTATTGATACACTGATTGCATTTCAGAGAATGTCTTACTATGCAATTGTTGTTAATTTTCCGATGTCGTAGAGCGTAAATAACGTACAAATAACAGACACGGCATGAACGCTGTCGAATTTCTCGAGACATTTCACGCTCCAGAGCGTCCCACTTTGGCCGGGTTGTCTACAATCACTACAGAATCGATTATGTCGCGCGGAAGAGAGCGTGGATAGTACTTAAGTGTAAAATACAAAGGTGACTATATATTTTTCTAGTACGGTTACTCGCGTAAAGGTCCTTCATCGTGACCCGACTCTCTCTCTCTCTCTCTCTCTCTCATGCGCGTTTCCTCAACGAAATCGGAAACGTTGCTTTGGAAAAACAACAGAAAACGCGAAGAGCGGCGTGGAATATCCGGTCGCGTTTGTGGTTAGTGCCGATGAAGAATCTTGGACGCGGTGGTAAAGTATATGGCATATCGAAATGTCGATATGCAAAGCGCAATATGCGAGCGCGCGATTTGGCACGGCGCGGGTAACAATTCGTGATCTTAATGGTCGTTTCGGCGTCACTTGTGGACGCCGACGCGATTTCATCGTCGCGCGTATAAAAACCATCGCCATCGTCTGTCTCCCCTTCTCTTTCTCCCTCTTGGATATAACGGTCGGGCGGGGCTTTCATAAACCGTTGGTTTCAGGAATCGCGCCGGGAATTACGCCATTCCGCTCCGGAGCTCGAAGCGTTGCAAATTGCTCGCGATTTTTCGCCCCCGATTTCAGCGCGTGCTTGTTCCTAAAAGAAAAGTCGCGTCGGACGTGATGTACAATTCGCGATTTCGTCCGCATGAGCTGCTTCTTTTCAGCAGTCATCGTCATAAATACGTCCTCTTCCTCCTTCTCACATGTGATGACGACTACGACTCTACTCCGCGTCATACAAAGTGGATCATTTTAATTTCACGTAACAGGCTGAAACTTGCAGTTCCATTTATATCACTGGTTTCCCCTATTCTCCTTATCGCGTGTATCCCGCTTTCGTGCAATTTTCCGTGCACTGTGTGTAGAGGTTCGTTTCTCTCTTTTATATCGTAGCTTAACCAGACTGAGCTGATCTTTTCTTTTTTCGTTTTATCGCCGTGCTTAACGTTCCGCGGTATATTTTTCCCTAAAGAAATTTCCAATATTCGCGATGACAAACGACAACTTGCAACGAACTCATATCAATGACAGAAAGAACGTGTTAGCGTGTACGAGCGTGAAGGATATTTAAAATATACCAGTTATCGATACACACGTAAATTTCCCGAAGTCGTAATATCGTAAATAACCGAACGCACAAGCGTCCCAATCGTAATTGATATTCGCGGGCCATATTCTGCTGATCCCTCCGCCATCTTCGAGCTCTCCCCGCTATCGATTTCATGCTAGGCCAGACATCGCGCCATTATTTATGGTTTCTCGAGCCGCCGGAGGTATATGGGGGTCGTTTCGATATCTCGTTTACAACTTTTGCAAGAGCACTGCGAGACGCGGTAGGCCAAGGTCGTTTATATCGCGTATTAGGCAAGGGATTCGTAAATCATAATTTGGCGGACAAATGCTCTCCCTGGAACGCTTCCAAGCTTTCGGAAACATTTCTCTATACACGGTTTTTTCCTCACCGATCCTTGCAATATGGAGATATATGTGTGTTCGATGCACCGGAACAGGGCTGAGGAATGTATGGACGCTTTCGGGTGGGCCAACATCGCGTGTTTGGCAATCATTATTATTACGGTATTTCTCTCTGCGAGTAATTCCGCCAAACACGAAAGTGCCGTGAGTTTCCGTTAATTATTATTTTCAACGAGGAGACGATAAAAAGCCAATAAAACCTAACGCAACATCTAATTTAACTTTTAAAGGGTTTCTTTAGATGTTCCTTCAATTTTCGCAATGAAATAAAAAAAGAAACATCTAAAGAACCCTTTAAAAGTCACCTAAACATTTCGATTCTTATGTTTCCTACAAAGAAAAAAGAAATGCGGAAATAAAAATACATTAGAATTGTTGGATTAGTAATATACCATTAGAATGTGGAATGCCGGAATCTTGGAAAAATATCCCAAACTTCCAGATTGAACAATTCAGCAAAATGTTCATTTTGCAATCGTTGAAAGCTTTCTCAGTTGAGAATTGATTATTCTTTTAGATCTAGAGGGATAATCCAATCTTAGCACAAAAAACTGCCAGTTATAAAATAAATGTTCTGCTGAACGCGGCCATTGACACGAAACTGTTTAGGCGATTCTTAGAAGAGGTCTTAGAATGATATACATAGTCAAATGTTATGTTTAAGATTGTTTCGAGTTCATATTCAGATATTCTATGGAATTGTTTGTTTCATTGGCTACGAAGCACCTGAAAATAAATTTGAGACGATCTCAAATATAAAATTTGACTATAGCTGCGATTCATTTCGCACACTTATAGTGCTCTAAGCATCATTCAATCCATTCATTCCATCTTTATTGCTCATTTATTGCTCATTATATGTCAAAGAAAGATATAATGCTTACAGCACTATAAGCGAATTGGACCGTAGCTTATCTCTCTCTCCTCTCCCCTCTCCTCTATCTCTTCCTTTCTCTATCTTTCCCTCTTCCTCCTATTCCCCCCCCCTCCCCCTTCTCCCTCCCACCTTCATAGTAATCATATGTGAAATTATTATTGTTTGAGAGCTCAACATTCGGCGCCTTGTTTACCAATACATATTGCGTATATGTAATTGAACTAGCGGAACATTATTGCATAAATTTACATTTCATATTGAAAATTATCCTAAGCTGGACACACGTACGCACGCACGCACATTATTGAAACGTCTGTATAATATATAATGCCTGTATAATATATTAAATATCTATATTGTAGTGTTTATTCGCGAACTTTTAACTAGCGCTTAATTCTGATAGGCCTTTATCAATTTTATTTATCGATTTTAAAGTAAAAAATCAAAGGCTTACTTCCGGTACGGAAAAATTTCAAGAATGTGAAAAAATTAATTTTTTAATGGTATATTAATTATTATAACAGCATACTAGAAATAGTATACTATTTTAATAGTATACTAATAATAGTATACTAGTTCACATTTTTTGCACTCTAGTCCTTTTTTGTACGGGTATTGCACCTATTATAGATCCTGACTCATCATCGATTCTCTTTAAGAGAGTATGTTGCTTCTTATTGGCTTCTTTTCGTGTTCAGTTGATTGTGTATCTGAGAACCTTGATAGTTTTATTTGTTATTACGTTAGCATTATTATCTTATATTCGTTCCTCGATCATTCGGCTTCACTATTTAATACATGGTGCGACGTATTATTTTCATAGTCCCATATGGAAAATACAACAAGGGTATAAAAGAATGATTGGTATACTAGTATAATGGCGTATTATTGGAAAACAATAGTTTTTCAATAACACACCAGTAATTTTTTCGTTTGTAATTTTTTTCCGTACGGGATAGCTGCGTCGGTGGGCCGAAGAAATTAATAATCGTTTCTAGGGGATAACTTTGTGAACCCGCGATTTAATTATTCCCTGTAAAGAATATTAATATTGATACCTGCTGAGGAATATTCCTAATACTCGCGCAGACGTTCATACAATCCGATCCGTGAAATGCATAGATAGCTCACCTGCGAATTCGAGTAGGACTGTGACTCGCTGCAATCCAATACACCATCCTTGACGACGTAATGTATCAGATCCATAGCTCTTCTCATCTGGCAGAAGACTGTATCTCGGTTTTCCTTCGCGGATGGACATTCGGGATGCCTCAAGCATGTTTTGCTAGATGTGAGCAGCATCATGGTGCTCCTTTCCAGTACTTGTCGAGCCGCCGCCATTTGCGCACGTCGCCTCTCGTCTTTCAGATCGTTCTGAGAAAAGAAACACGACGTCTAATTAATGTATTCGCTGTCAGTCTGATCAGTGAAAATATTACTGGTTGTGTCTAAAATTTGTGTAGATTTTAGTAGCGGACACTGTATATACATTTATGTATATGCATTCAATTGTATATCGTATTTGACGTAATTCGTATAATAGCAGATTTAAGAGCCGGAAATGTCAGGTCGAGTTTTGTCAAGATAAGCGTGAGAGAGTTCCATGTAAATTAGACCAAATAAACATTATTAAGAATATTTCAGGTAAAATCATTGATAACATTTTAAGATTAAAATAATAAAAAAATAAGTAATATCGTTTTTCATGGTTTCTGTAATCAGATTTCATTGATGGAAACAGTTGTTGAAATTTGTTTAATATTTTTCTGATTTACTACTATATTACTATACTTATAACTATGATCACCAATGACTATTGACTGCTTCTTAATGATATACCACTGATTGCACTGAAAGAGTAACTTGTATTTTTTACGTAAGAATATTATATATATCTTTTCTTTCTTCCATTGACACTACAGCCTCTTGTAAAGCCTTGGGGGTCTACCTTTCTTTCACGTATGTATGTAATGCGCACGCAAATTATACACATCCGTACGCGACCCACAGTTTAAACGCCGGTTCCAAACGGCAAATTTTTTGAGAGAAGTTCCATGGCAAGAATACTCTTGGTGGCTTGCCAGACCACTAAAGAGGAAACACGAGCGCATGAAAATTTGTATGGCTCTGCCGGGAGCCGAACACGGGGCCTTTAGCATAGCAGACCGGTACGCTATCTATCATGCTACACTCGTACGCTCAAATATACATTCTGTCAAATAAATATCGGGAATTGTTCAATAAAACGCAAAATATTGGTTTAGTCATACAAATTTATTTTGTTGCCTTCAAAATAGGTCCCATTTGATGCGATACACTTATGCCAACGAATAATCCAGTCGTCGAAACACTTCTTATAAACAGTTAAATAAATACCGGGAATTGTTCATTTCAAAAGCCCAGGTAAAAGATATGAAAACAAAATTTTTGCTATAAGTTGGTATCAATGTACCTAATTGTCACGTAGAATTTTGACGTCATCTGTCAACCAGTTTGTTCACAGCTGTTGATTTTATTAGTCGACCTCAAGTGTACTCTGATTTTTTTAATGGATATAAATATCGAACTAAGAGTTTGCTTCGAATTTTGTGTCAAAGATCTCACATGTTTAAAATGTTACAAGAAACATTATGGATCACTGATCACAATAAAATTGTATTAAACTGACAGTTGAAATGTCACTTTTAAAGTGAAAGATAATATGTCTCATCAATCAGATAGACCTTTTAGAACCTTAGAAATTTTCCCCTCAACATTTTGCTTCATTAATGCAATCCCTGACGAGTTATTTGACCGCCTTCTGCTTTTGAAGGATCTGGATCTAGTGAGGCTCAAATTTGGGACCTGACTCAACTTAAGCTACATATTTGGAAAGAAAAAATCGACAGGAACACAAATCAACATGATTCGTGAAAAAAGGTATTGCTATTTTAAAAAATTTACTTGGTTTTCATAGAACTCAAGATTCCAAATATCAAGATTTGGGACTGAACACAAATGGACATCACAATTAAACATCAGATAGGTTTTTGGAAACTCAACAGTTTTCCCTCTAATATTATTTTTTTTTAGTGCATAACTGACGAGTTATTTGATCGTTTTCATACTTTTGAAGGACCCTGTATATATGTATATATATATACATATAAATAATATATATAGGGTCCTTAAAGAAATATATATATATCGCGGCAATGTGCTTTCCGCCGTGAGCGGCAAGCTGGACGTTCGGAATGCGAGCGGAACCCGTTTCTATGAGTCAAGCCCGACTATTGACAACAGAGAGAAAGAGAACAAGGGAGAAAGAGAAAGCTGCCCGCGGTAGTATTAGTATTATATAATAATACCAAGGTTCCTAAATTTTGGATCATTCCCACTGCTTTTAAACGTTTGCTAACTCATCGATATTTAGAATTCCCGACAACTCTTTGTATGTCTGACATGAATCTCGCTCTAGTAATACCCAATTATCCATCTTCAATCTTTTTTGTGACCAGCATGCACTTTGTCATTCACGTCAAAATTGTTGCCTTTGAATCGTCTAAACCAATCTCTGCAAGTTGTTTCAGATAGAGCATGCTTCCCACAAGCCACTATTAGCAAACGATGTCTTTCAGCAGCAGATTTCATGGGATGTAAGCAGGAATGTAATGGTTCCCGTAAATGCTTTTTTTATAGTACGAAACACGACATCTTCAATGCAATAAAAAATTGTGTACTACGATCTAATATCATACACTGATTATAGCTTATTGACAGTACTTTCATATATATCAACAGCCACTTTCAGCCATGTTAAAATAGCACAACTACTGAACTCTATTAGTCAACGGCGGAAATTAATTCAAGCATCTAATATTAGGTTGTCACAAAAGTTTTGTCAATTTCTTGTATATATTTATTTACATTTGATTTGTTACTAGTCTTTCCAATATGAAATCTCAAATTTGTGATTAAAAAACTGACAAAACTTTTGTAGCAACCTAACACATAGGATGTTTTATATATATATAACATTCTATATATATATATATATATATACATCAGCGTGTTGGTTTTCGTTTGCCTCCCTTTCTATTTATCTTATTAAAATACTTCTTGTTATTTTTCAAATATTTTTTCTCTCAGTGTATTCTGTTCCGTATTTCTTCATAAAGGATAATATTTTAATAAATATTATTTTTAAAATCCATTTATATTTGTATGTTTATTAAGTATATATTTTAGGTTTAAATAAAATATTACAACTATATACCAATCCAATGTGTTAATAAAAATGGAAAGAGTATAAAACTGAAAGAAAAATGATGATTGTTGAAAGATCTGAGGAGTGTCTTTTTTTAGACTTTTTACATCTTGATTGTATTGCAGAAATTAATTGTGCACAGTAGAATCTTTTCTGATAAATGAATCATGAAACGTCATCGATATCGTAGGATATAAATCTTACCTGACGATCGCCCGTTAAATGCGCTAATTCGACCATTTCCGCTCCAAATTGGCTGAACGCCTTGACGAATTCGGTGAAATTGGAGACGCTTTCAAGACGCCCAAGACTGCGGGCGACCTTATCCTTGGCAAGAAGTAATTGCTTGACCACGACGATGTCTGCCAGTAAGAGAACTTTTGTCACCGAGCCTAGAAGACATCTGGCAGCTCTTACGACAGAGCCTCGGTCAGCCAGGCTATCTTCCATGGCGCATTCGCATAATTTCTCGATCGCCGATCCTAAACACAAAAAGACGCATATCATTTGAAAATGATCACGTAACTCGACTTGCAAAGTTCTTTAATAGAAAAGTATAGTTATTTTCGGTGCCAACAATATTTATTTTTTGATATTAACCGTAAAAATAGTTAGGGGAACCATTTTTCTAGTTAATATTACTAAAATGTTAGTGATAATAACTTGACATATACAGGGTCTGCTACCAAAATCCGGCCAAATTTAAATTTGAATCTCCCGCCTCGTTTGCCTTCGGCGGTAGGTCGTTGTTGTCGTTTGGGTAAGTTAGATGTTTATAGTAAGCATGCATAGCTTCAAAATGTCTGAGCAGACAAGATCGAGTGCGGAGTATAACCGAAGGGCAGCGATAATCGAAAATCTTCGCGTTGGGTGTTCGCAGACCGAAATTATTCGGTTCTTCGGGTATCCAAGATCGACTGTATATGATGTTGTAGCTATATATTTGGCTTTGTAGACGTCCGTAAAGGTTCTGCCAACCCGACGACGAAGAGTCTTTCGAAAAAAAGTCTGTAAGGACTCTAGCAATTATCGAAAAGGCTCAAGAGTGCATCTCAGAGGACCCACGGCTGTCTTTAACGAAGTTGGCAAAAACAATGAGTGTGAGTGACACTACAATATGTCGAATTGCCGAAGAGGACCTACGCTTCAAATTCTATGTGATAAAAGTTTGACAAATGCTTTCCGAAGCTGCCAAGATGAACAGAGTTGCTCGCTATAATTTGCTTCTGTGTTGGTTGAAAAACGAAGCTATGGGACACATCAGGTTTTTTTCGGACGAGAATATGTTTCCTGTCGATGCCAAGATGAACCGAAGGAACGACCGTTGACTTGCCCACGATCCCAAAGATATTCCCATAATAGTTAGAACGTTTCTGGCTTTTTTTCACGTCCTAGGCGTCGTCTCCAGTGAGGATGTCGTCATGCCGTCACATTTCTTAAAAAAAAAACTGTTACAAAAGAGGTTTACGCGTTTTGACGAGAGTGAAGCCATAGATAGATACCGTGGCCGACGAGAGGCCGTACATCTTCCAGCAGGACGGCGCGTCGGTGCACACAAGTCACTTACTTCAAAACTGTCAGTTAATGTATCACTTGTAAACGTTTTGCAAAATAGTTTCACTGACTATGAACATTAGTATATTGCGTACAAATATTTCTAGGTGGCAATCTACGGATACTCTTTATTTCTGACACTCTTATCTCATATTACGATGAGTATTACATTTTGCCCTATCTGACCACTTCCGCCACATGCAATGTGATTATATAATTTGAATGACATAACAACACTCTTTCACGTCTGGTATCAATTATCACATAGGTTAAAGTCCAAATAAATAATTCAACATGAATTGTGGTTGTTTCATTTCTTTAAACTCAAAATGGACATGTATAAAAAAATATCTGTCGCTTAGATTTTTGTGTTTCATAACATATTTCAGTTCAGTTAGTTTCCTTGTGAGAACAATCATGCAAAAATTCAGCTGCATTGAAACTCATTTGAAATAACTGAAAACAACTGACTGAGAAGGAACCTTATACAGGAATTTTTTTGTTCTGTTATAGTCGAGTTTTCATTTGATGTCTGATTCAGACAACGAAAAACTCAGTTACACTTGAAGAAAACCAAACGAAAGGAGAAAGCATAAAAGTCAAACGGCACTAATAACACAATTGAACGTGCATGCAAACAGAAACTACCACTTCAACTCCAAATTCATACTAGCTTAATTTATTGTACACAGTAAATGTCAGAAGTTCTTGTCCGAAACAAGATTTAAAACTTCACAACTGAGAAACATGGGTGTTTGTTTATTATATCTATGTCAGTTTTAGTGCTTTTCTTTCATGATTTTCATCAGATCCTGAATAAGGGAGGCTTCGCAATTTGCTTGGTCAATCGGTGGCGTTGCTCGATCGTTGCAAACACCCTTTCGTGCGGCGATTCAAGTAATCGATTCACGCGCGTCGCTTTGACTCCATCGGGAGAATATTCCCGGCCGTACACAATGCAGATTTGCGTACGCGTTCGCGAGCGGTTTTGCGCTCATCAGCGAGGTACCATCAAATTGCGGGAATAAACAGCTCGGAACACCGTTTTACGATAACCGTGATAACGCGTACGCGCTTATGGACGATCAATGCGACTAATGAATTACCAACTTTACTCGTTAACGGAACATTTATCCGCCGTTTACCGTTTCTGTCCGTGCCGTTAAATCGATTTGATACTTCGCAGCGCGCATCCCTCTTTACGCATCTCTCTCCTCAGACGCGGGGACGATTGAACGATTAATCCGGACCTTTGTGCGATTGGCGAATGTGAGTCAGCACGCTGTAATCCAATCGGAATTATTTCCGCTAATTTCCGCGGAAATAATAAAACCGCGCCGCTTTTATCGTCTAGAATGGAAAAAGTGTCGCGAGAAACGCGTCTTCCGCGTGAATCTACATCGCGCATCTTTCGCCAATCGACAGGCCATAATGAAAATCGCTCTTTTGTGCCTCGGAACACACGCGGAAGCTGCGGGAGCTTTTTTATAACCGCGACCGAGGTCCGGTTGGCCGACATAGAAATAGGATTTATATATCGACGTTACGTCGCGCAAATATCGGCTTATTTGCAATCGCGGATCCAGGACTTGCACAGAGTATAATATCGTGATGAAATGCGCGTGTTTGATTTCGAGAACGTCAACGATCGAGCAGCCCTCTCCGATATTCCCGCTCATTTAACGAGTCCGATCAATTGGTCGGTCGGAGTTGGACGGAGTCGTTAATTTGATTCGGGCGAATGTCACGCGACGGGACGCGAATTAAACGAGACATATGAATATAGTGGAAAACGCGGTTAATATATATTATACATAGTTAATTCGGCGGAACGCAGAACTCGGTTTGTTCCACATTAAACTAAGCTATATGTTCCAGTCTCCGGAAGGTGAAAGTATTATGAGAGAATGCTATAAAATTCAGCCATAAAGAGATTCTTCTTGCGCAGTTAGCATGTAAATTAAAAGATGGATTAGTCAGACCAGGAGCAAAAATAAATTAACTGAGCGTTAGTTTTCCCGCACGCACGCTCACACACAACGTATTTAATAAGCAAAAAATTGTATGCTACGGCGAACGTACCGATGTTTGGACATCTGTTTTGCATAATGAATATTTAACAGAGTGCACAAATTAAACAGATGATTTATTTGAACTAAAAAACACTTTCTTGATTATATTTATAATTCAAAATAGTTGAATTAATCTTACGAAGATGGATCAAATATAAACGAGCCTTTTGCCAAAAAACCATATATTTTTCAAAATCAATTCTAATTTATATTTTTCTTATTTTTCTACACGGTCCCCCATCTTATCTATACATTTCCTCCAACGGTCTGGTAATTTTTTAATCCCGGTATCATAAAAAGTTCGCGGACGTGTATCAAACGAATTGCACACGAACTAACTGCACTTCCTCGTTCGTTGTGAAGCGCTGTCCGCCAAGTGGAAAGCTTCCTTGAGTGGCCGAAACATATGAAAGTCGCATGGTGACAGGTCTGGGCTGTAGGGTGGATGTTCTAGGACAACCCAGTGCATGTCGGCCAATTTTTGTTGTGTTACTGCTGCGGTGTGGGGTCTGGCGTTGTCATGGAGAAGCAACACACTTCTGATCGGAGTGCCGCGCCTTTTTGACCGATAGGCAGCTCGAACTGACGTTCCTGAGAGATTTCAAGAACAGTTAAGTACCGATCGCTTTCGATGAGTTCTCGAAAAGCCTCGGTGTTCTGCGTTGTGATGCTGGTGCGGGGACGGCAGCCGCGTTTTCAACACGCTCCCGACGTGTCCGCGGAATCGAGGAAGAACGTGTAAGAACCACGACGCTCTGCCACGAAGAATAGCGAGGGATTCGACTCGCCATTTAGAGAAATAAAACTGAGCTAGCTGAAGTGGGTCCGCTGCCGCGCGAATGCGGGAGCGAAGGAGTCCCGCAATCGACGCGGACGCGAATTACGGTGACAGTTTATAAGTTAAGGACTACCAAATTATAATACCTAGAATCTATGTTAAGAAACTGAGGAATTGTCCCTATCGAATGACAACTATCAGATATTGGTTCAACAAATTCAAACGTGGTCGTTCATCTGTTTTTGATGGGGATGATGAGGAGCGCCCAGGCCGCCCTGCAGACCTGGTTACTGAGGAAATCGTTGAAAAGGTCCACGACATGATTCTCGCTGATCGCCGAAGAAAAGTGCCTGAAGTAGCAGAGGCCGTAGGCGTGTCGTACGAAACGGCATTCAATATTTTGCATGATAACTTGGGAATGAAAAAACCGTCGGCTCAATGGGTGCGCGATTGCTCACGGTGGACAACAAGCGGATGCGGCTATCAATTTTGAAGCAGTGTTTGGAGCTGTTTAAGCGCAATCCACAGGAATTTTTGCGTCAGGTCATAACCGTTGATAAAACATGGATCCATCACTATACACCGGAGACCAAGGAATAGTCAAAACAATGGATTTCACCCGGCGAACGTGCTCCGAAGAAGGCGAAGACAGTCCCAGCCGGAAAGGTGATGGCCACTGTTTTCTAAGATGCGCAAGGCGTCAATCTTCATCGACTATTTGGAGAAGGGAAAAATTATCATGAGGCAGTACTATGCTGATTTATTGGGTCGATTCGATATTGAATTGAAGAAAAAACGGCCTCATTTGGCGAAAAGAAAGTGATCCACCACGACAATGCACCGGCTCACTCCGCCACAGCCAAATTGATCGAATTGCGCTACGAATTGCTGCCGCATCCGTCGTACTCTGCGGATTTGGCCTTCTGCGACTTCTTCCTGTTTTCAAACTTGAAAAAATGGCTCGATGGAAAGAGATCGAATGAGGAGGTCATCGCCGAAACAGAGGCCTATTTCGCAGAGTTCAACAAATCGTATTTTTCAAAGGGGTCAAAAAATGGCAGAATCGTTGGGAAAAGCGTATTCTCCTAAAAGGGGATTACGTAAAAAAATAAAAAAAAAATAAGGTAAAAACTTACGTCTTCATTACTAACACGGGTACTTATTGATTTGCCCTCGCATGCAGTATAAATTATTTCGGCAGGATTATTTTAGCAGAGTTTCCTTGAGATGAAATTTTAGATAGATAGAATATTGAATACGCTCCTTGGTCATGGCCACTATAAACAACACTGATTTTTTAGGAATATCGCTTGCCTTGCTATGTCATTGATGTCTTGTAATCAGTAATGTCAACACTTCAAAACCGCAAAATTATAAGTTAATATTAAATTAACTCATTAAAATTGAAGGTTAATTTTACAAAAACCATATATATACATACATATATACATATGATTCTTTACATAATTAATTTGTCCATCGCAGATTAAATTTATACTAGAAAAGAAAGATAGTTTACTGTAAAAAAGTACCCACTGTTTTATACTCGGGATTCCATATAAGAAATTTAGTGCTCGTAGAGACGGAAAAATTCTACTAGCATCGTTGTCTACTTTTTTTATTCTATATTATAAGCTCACAATAATTTTAATATCGACAAATGATCATAATTTATATAAAAAAAGTTAATAAGTTAAAGTTAATATATTTTAAAAATCAACTACTTTAAATTAAAAGTTAATTTATTTAAAATTAATTATGTTAAGTTAAAAATTATTAACTTTTTAATTCACTAACTTTTAATTCAGTAACTAATTATTACAATCACAAAATAGAAGTAACAATATATATATAAGGTTATAAGGTATCATCACTGCGCATACGCATTATAGTAATACTTATTAGATAAATGGTTCTCTTGGCAATAATTCTTTTGCCATGATATATAGTTATTCTAAATAAAGAAAAGACAGTTTATTATATAAAAATAATTTATTATAAATACCGAGTATTTTATACTTTGAATTTCATACAAGAAACGAAGACTAGAGCTCAAAATGAAAAAAATTCTACTGGCATTACTTTTTTTTTATTATAAGCAGCCCACAATGATTTTAATATTGACAAATTATTCTAATTTATATAAATTATTGAAATCAATTTGATTGAAACCAATGAAAAATGTGGTTGAATCAACTACAAATATTTGTGGCACTCTGTAACATCGACGTTTCATTGAATTTTTTATTGCTTCCATTACTATTTTTTTTTTACGAGAAATTTGATGAATAAAATTTTATTCATGATATTGTAATTTTTGTGCCTTGGCTCTTTATGATCCTTTATCGACAATTGTTTGAATTTCGACGATTGTTTTAATTTCTTTTTTTTTCATTTAAGAAACACTATAAGTATTTAGTTATTTGATACGACAGCGTAAAATTTGTTATCCCTCTGAATTATTCCGGTGGTAATTCGGAAGGTATTCTTCTGCCGGTGTGTGTAACACTTGATATTAACCCTTTGCACTCCAGCCTAGTAATGCATAGAGGCTATTAGTTCCAAGTACATACCTATGATGTAGAAGAAAAATAGAGTCGTTTCAATAAAACAAAATTTTTATTTCTTAGCTATTTTATAACAAAACATATTCTAACTTATATTATAAAAGAAAAACATAAATTTTAGGACTTAAAATTTCTTAAAGTGCCGAGGCAGCAAAACAACCATGTCGCCGCTACGGCGACAGCGGAGTGCAAAGGGTTAATATGACATTATAAATACCAAATATTTCCCTGTCAGCGTACAAGGAGAATATCTATTTCTTTAGACATCATCTATGCGAGTTCTCGAAATTTATCAGCGGCAGTCAAAAGTTTTTTCCAAAATAAGCGTGACTATCAATGTGTGTTAAGAATCATTCTATATATGTTCATTTATTCGCTACGACAGCAAAACAATTAACGTTCCTCTAAATTATTTCTTTTCGTGCTCGCACATACATACACGTATTTCCAACACACAAGGAAGCGTGCGAATGTTAATTCTTCTGGTAATTATCACATCGAAACGCACAGCGGACGTTAACCGCACGTTGCGCATTCATCACATCTCGCTCGAGTGGCCGGAGTTGGCACTGGCTCCTCTTAAGTTCGCTCGCGCCCGGCTGGATGAGCGAGATTATCCTTCAACGTTGGCTTTATCCTTGCCGCTTACGCACGCTGTTACTCGTGGCATATAAATTTGGCATGTCGCCACTTATCTTTTACGGCAGTTGCTTTCCGTTCTGCGATGCCGCTCCTTCGCCATCTCTTGTCTCTCGGCACACTCGCTCGTTCGCGCGAGTGCGCGCGCGCGCGTGTTTAAGTTCCTCGAAGCATCGAAAATAGCATTATCTTAGGAATGAGAGCATAACTGAGAGTTAAAACATTCTGTCGGCGTGTCGCACCTCTTCTACACTCGATTTCGGCTTAGGTGTACTCCAGAATTAAAATGTGATCCGCTACATAAGAACATTCTCAAATGCTCTCCCCTTCCTTTTCTTTCCCAGTCTTCCTCTCTTTTTCAATCTGTCATATTTCCGGGCTTTCTTCTATTTCGTGAAATTATAACTTTAGTAGACTAGTAGTAACAATAGAATTTCACATTTTGAAGTATTATGGCTCCGAGGAAATAATATATAGAAATTAAATAGCCTATATATACGAGGGTGGATCAAATATAATAGAGCCTTTTTAAATTGCGCGTCCGTCAGCGGCGTGAGGGGTCTGCAACGTTTTGGACAGTGGAGGGGGGTCATGTGGAAGGTAGTAATAACGTTGGCACTGTATATATGACTTTATATTTTCAATAATTAATAACTCAAAATTTTGCGTGGTTGTTTGCAAAATGGTAGGGGACTTTTTTCTTCACACTGACCTAAACTGCAAGTAGAGGAAACCAGGGCTAATTAGCTAAAGGTTAAAGTCAGTTGGCTAATTAAGAATATTTATGCTGTTTTCTAACAGGTTACAGAATCGAGCAAGTAGAAATTTCATAACTATTATTAACACGTTTAAAATCTCTACTCGCTCGATTCTGTAACCTATTAGAAAACAATAGAAATAATCAATTAGCCAACTTACCTCTTTCTCTCTCAACTAGTTTCGGCCTCTCGTATAAGATGCATGTGACACTTAGCGACAGACATCCTATAGTAAGACATCCTATGTGTTAAGAATATTGTTACATATAGTATTATTGGTTATTTATTATTATTGTGTCGATTAAAAGTAGCCAATTTCTGTTATCAATCTATATTTGCCACTTTATAATAATAATACATAAAATAATTATAATTCATAATAAAATATTCACATGGATTCGTTACATTATATCATAATTGTAACCCGTATTATAGTAATATTTACTATATTTAATATTTTCTAACTATAATTTTTTTACTATGTCATTATTGTTCCAAATATGTTTTATTTTTTTTCTCAGTGTGAATACAATTGTAACAATTGTGATGGTTAGGTTTTAAAGAATTAGTACTTAACGTCGATACTTTCCACGTCTCGACAAGCGCCACTCGCCGCGGGATAATCGAATTTCCATTAGATAAGGAATTTTTCATCAATTCTCCAAACTCGTAGATCATGTCGCGTGTGGTTGTATAGAAATGCTTGACCTCGGTTATTGTGACGAAAACTCAATTTATTATTTACATCGCTTTTCCTTAAAGAGTAAAATCGATCACGCCGGGCGTAATAATAGCGTTTCTGTATTAAGAGAGCCGGCGGCGGGCGATATGATTTGTTCGCCTTCTTTCTCTCTTCTACTTGAGACACGGCTGTAAACGAATCGTCGCCTCTTCCGCCGGTCTCGCACACGTCGCCGTCTTACTTTCAAATTAGAGTCTCGTCCTTTTAGTTTAACGTCAGCGTCAAGCTATGTCGAGCTCGCCTTGGTGCGAGATCTTTATTCAAGATTTCTCTCCCATTCCGCGGCGGGAGATATTTTTCCCACTGAAGACCGCGTCGTCTCGGGGCCGTTTCCTCTTTCCGTGCGCGCAATTCTTAACTGAAGTGCGAGTGCGAACAGGTGTGCCGGACAAGAAATATTCGTGACCCTATATGGCCATTACTTCCCAGCTGTTTGACAAAGATACGGCCGGTGGGTCTTCTTCTACTTCTTGTAGGCGGCAAAAAACCTTTCAAGGTTCGACCAGTGAAATTGGGTCATCGCGCGTTACCACCAGCAACACAGTGAGATTCGTCGTTCTGCAATGTGCACCGTAGCGTGAAGGCACGGAGATATAATCTGCCAACTGGCGATAAGACTTCGGAAAGTAACGTTTAAAGGTTACGAACTTTATCCCCGCAAGTACACAGACGAACTGATATACAGAGCATGTATTTTCCGCCTCGCGTGATCACCTTTCCGCGCAAGGTTGCGTATGGGAATCGCTATTTGTATCCTTTCAGTGCTTATTATAGACATCGCGATTTCGTTTACATATATAAATAATCGCATGTGTACGCGGAAAGAAATTAGAGTTATTTTGGTCTCATCCTTATATCTTTTTTATGGTTCTAACCACAAAGATAGTAGTAGCAATTAGAGTCCTAGATATAAGTAGAAAAGCACAACTGAATTCAATATATCGAAAGTCCGTTATATTTTTTGCATGATAATACTTGGAGCAAGCAAGTAAGAAAGTGAGAGAAGGAAGATTAGTAAAAAGGAAAGGTAAGGTTGCGAGAAATTAATTTCAATAATTAATCTAAGTAGGAATACTTCTTCCATAATTTGCAGCTACTTGTTATAATTCGGTACATTAAAGGACGATTTTATTAAGTAGTATATAAATGATATATTATTATTATACTAAAAATATATAAAATATTTTAACTTACCGGTATATCGTATATATTTTTGTTGTGATAGGCGAAGAATATAGCGCCTAGGTCATGTGACTCAGATAGCTGATCAAAACTGACTTTTTCCGTTGCGCTTCAATATTTATATTTACGTAGGTAATTTGAAAAGTTTGATTAATTTCCATGAGATAACGCCAATTCATTAAACGACATCACTGCTGGCAAGTGTTATTCTTCAAGCACCCTCTGTCAAAATTTCAGCCAAATGCAGCGCGTAGTTAATGTTTGCTAGCCATTTAAATCGAGCGTTTTCGCATTTGCCGCAAAAATGGAAAAAATGAATTTCGTGCCGTCATAAAATATTTTTATTTGATCCTTCAAACGAATTTCAATTAACGGCCACGCAAATCAAAGCCAAATTAAATGAAATTCATGGGAATTCTGCATCAGCGTTGAAGACTGTATATTTCCGGATAAATGAGTTTAAACTGTGGTGAGTTTGGAGTTTAAAGTTTGAATAATGAGTGGCCGTACATGCACTGAAGATGAATAGCTCTCTGGACGCCCAATTGAGTTCGTCACGAAAGAATTAATTGAAAAAATCCATAGTGTCTGTTCAAAATTCCAGTTGAATCTCAACGGAAAAAGTTAATGTTATCATGCTCATCACACGTGAGCCGAGCATGATGCGGGGAACGAGCCGCGATTTCGAAACAATAACACGCGGATTGCGAATTGACAACAAAACAAATAAATATGAAACACGCGTGTCTAATCACGTCTTCGGTTATAAGAACATAATTGTCAGTAGCAAAAAACATTGCCATATTTGAACATAATCGAAAAGCTTCGTTCGATCGAAGGACAACCAATCTATTCGTCCCGCTTGGAAAAAAAGTATATTGGTATAAAACTGAGTGCCTTGAGAGCACGAAAGAAGAAACGTTGAGCGAACACTCAGAGAGAGAGAGAGAGAGAGAGACCTTTCAAATCGAAATTAGAACAACTCGTGCGATTCGAATAATTCGCGAATATCGGTTTGCTGCGGGTTTGGCCGTCCGTGCGAGAAATCAAGTTAACTTTCTCGAGTCATCTCGTTGCGAGATATCAATAGCGTCCTCGCGACTGCTTCGCGAACGATTGCCGGTTATCCATTTTAATCATATTTTTCATTTAATTTGTCATTTAACGTCGTGATCGTCGAATCGTGTTGCGTCCGGTAACGGTGGTTGCGCGTGGCGAACAAGAAGAAGAAGAACACCATGACGCCCCGCACTGTAAGGAGCAGATCGCCATTCTGTCTCAACAGCCGAATAAACAATTGCACAACCGAAACTCGAGTTGAAAGAATTTCCCTTGCCACCGATCCTTCATTGCATTCCGTGCCCTGCGCTGGGCAGATCCAGCGGGAGCGTTGCACGCGAGCAATTGAGTGCATTCGCTCACAAACAGTAACGTAGTGGAAGACCGCCGAATGCATGTGCGCGAGATTACTGTAGGCATCTCAATTGAACGGACGCACAATATCCTACACGAAAAATTGAATACGAAAAAGCTGTCTGCGCGGTGCCGCAATTGTTGACAGTCGACCAAAATCTTTTATTTTTATCTTTGAATTTTTCTAATCGCACTAGAATACACTCTCGCAAATGGAATCTCGTAAATGCATTCTAAAGTATCGTGCTTGCGAATGGCCTCGTCGCGCGATTACGAGTTTATCCGCGGTAATGCGATTATTTAAAACGCTGATGAAGAATATCTATCTGCCAAGGAAGGTAATATCGTTCGCGGAAAGGAGAATCGTTTGTGTTCGGTGTGAGCATAATGCAATTTGTTCTTCTCGACAACGGCATAATCCTCCGGAAGGGAGAAAATACGGCTTTCAATAGATGAAATGTAATATAGATTAAAGAATTAAAATGCCAGGCGATACAACGTCGCAATAAAGTTTGCAGCCAAGATAGAAATTGTATTGCGATATCCCGCTCGTTTCTTCCTATTATCATTATTACGCATCTCCATGGATGAGAGAAACGGGGTTAAGAGATTTGCATTTGAAATTCAGTTACTCGTCTCCCGTGTATCTACGTGAACGGCGCCATTATTATTGCAAACTACGTCGTACGAATTTTTTCTCCTGCTGCTTCGTGCATATCTCTGTCTTCTTCTTCTTCTTTTTCTTCTTCTTTTAATAATCTCGGTTCATATCGAATTTCGCATTGATTCGCTGGAGCTATCTCCCTCTACACTAAACAATACAGCAGTTTCTAATAATATACAGTTTTTAATAATCTCACAACATACGACGGTCGTGCGATGCCTGGTGCAAGATATTGTTGCGTGAAATGCCTCAAGTTTTAACGCGAGTTTGCCTCGTAACGTAAAACTCGATACGCTTGCATTGTTCTAACTTTTAATTAATGCATCGCCTTAATTCGCGCATCGAATATCCGTATCGAATCTCCATGTCGCTCGCTAGATAATAACGTGTCGTAAAAAAGACAAGTTTCGATGTAATAATATTATCAACGATAATTCTAACTGTTTCACGAGAATCGCGGTGATATCACTTTTCCTCGGTCAGTGCAAATTGCGAGAATATATTATTGACATTTTTACAATATATTGCTCTACAAGTGCGAAAATGCATTATATGAATGCGACGAAATTTTGTAACGAATATGAAAATGATGCGAACAACAATGATATATACGGAAAAAATAGTTTGATTTTATTTAATTGGTTGATTGAATTTATTTGAAGTTGATAAGCCAAACGCGTTTTGATTGAAGAAAACTGAATTTTTGGTCTTTATAAGTAAAATTTGGCTCTTATAGTTACAAATTCTATTTCCCTTAACAGAAACACGTTTGGTTTGTCCGTTTCGGACAAACTGTTTCCTTTTTATGCAGCAAAAGAAATTGATGTTCGAATTATTTCGCTACATTCTAATTATTATGCCATATTGTGTTTATATATTTCTTACCAGCGACTCTCGCCTCTTTGCACGCCTCGTACATTTCCTGTTTGATCTCCGGGTTGTCGTCCGCGATAGTTTCGCCGACGGTCACGAATCTCTCGACCGCCAAATTTACCGCCTGGCCGACCCTGGCGACTGCTCGCAGACTCCGGTCCGAACATAGCGGCCGTTCTCTGTGCGAGACTAACGTGGAAATCTGCAAAGACATTGCATCTTGGTAAGCGCAAAGATTGATCGAAATGAAGAAAGGAGAAATACCCTAAGAATAATTCACACATATTTAAATTTCTAAATATAAATCACACATTGGGTAATTAAAGAGAAACGTTGAGACAGTAAGATGATGAAATGAGAAGAGTAGTGAGTAGATGAATCGTATATTACACGCTTACAGTCATATTCGAATACAATTCTCCTAACGATAAAGAGATGGATCTTCGACGGTAGTCTTATTGAATTTTTACGGAACGGACGGTGCATCGTGGCCAATTATAAAATATACACGGATAAAATTCTATTTCATGTATACTATTTATGTTTTAGGAAGTGAAGTTCACTATTAACTCTTCGAATGCAGAAACACTCAAAACTAAACGATCATTGAGAACGAAGTACTTTAGACTGTCGTAAGTTAATCGATAAAAAAGTTGAAAAAATCGAAAACACCTGCCGAATCTGCGTTAAGAATATAAGCCGAAGTGCATCGGACATATTTATGCATCAGTTCACACCAATGACAGTTGCTGGATGCATATATGCATCTATAGCACTCAGAAGGTTAACAAGTTTATTATTAGTAATTACAGAAGAAGGTTTCAAAAGATACCATTAGCCAGTAAGTTTTAAATGATCACGCCCAACATCCAACGACGGTTCTCATTAGCCTATCACTCTTATTATTTGTTAGCCGCATCAGAACTTTTAAATATCTTTTCAAGTTTATTATATTCCTTAGCGAAATAAACCTTGCTACCGATCTATTTCTGCACTACTACATCGAGAAAGAATAAATATCTGATTGCTACAAAATCTTTATTCGATAAATGCTAATAACTTACTTATTAATGCAGATATTTTTATATTAAACCAGTTTTTTCGTATGATAAAACATGCGCTTTCTTAAAAATCTATAATTTTTTCAAGAAAATAATTATTTATCCTATATTGAAATAAAAGAATTTAGATCGAAGTAAACTATTATCAGTACCCACCGAATAAATATTTTTTTTTTTCATAGACTGTTTCTATCCGTGCAGAGAACATAGTAAAATTGAAAAAAATTTACAATAAGAAAACTGTTCAAAATTTGCTATCTGTGTACTTTCTCTCGTGATTAACACTTTGCGGGCCGCGCATTTATCGAAGCGCCGTTACGCTGCCGCCGGCGAGATTCACGCAGGTTCTACTGCTCGCCAACGGTGATATTTACGCAATTTTTCGATACATAAGTAGTTGGTATATAATTATTATTAAAGAAGGCACTAAAATAACTGTTACACTATTTTTATTCCAATTATATTGGTATTGGCATTTTGAGGGATATCTAACGTAAGTTTCCTATATCTGAAGGTAGCGAAAGACAATCTCAAACTGACAAAACAAGCGTCCGCGAAAAAAGATTTTAATAATAGACAGTCTGTTGAATTGGGAGAGGAAAACAGTTGAAAACAATGTTTCCTGATCGTCAAACCATCACGCCAGCGTGATAGCGGCCGAAAGTCGTTGGCGAGCAAAAGTCACGCCAGCGTGACAGCGGCCGATAACCGTTGGCGAGCAAAAGTCACGCCAGCGTGACAGCGGCCCGCAAAGTGTTAAATTACAGCGATAATTCAGGTGTCGAATTAAAGTTCCTAACGCGTGCGCTCGAGATTCATCTTTCTCGTGTCTGTCAGCGAAAATTTTATCTCGAGAAGAAAACCTGAGAGCACGTCAACGCGGAATGATACAGTAGAGCTTGAAGTGTTTGTTGTAAAGGAACGTTGTAAAGAGACCTTTCGTCTCTTTTGGGCCCATAGGTATTGCGTTTTAATTAATCCTCTCTCTCTCTCTCTCTCTTGGACGGTCCAATTTCAAAATAACCACGGGCCGCTCTGTACAAAACCGCACGTGTAACGTGCAACTCCGCACCTACTTCAACAGTCGTCGGATACGGCTAACGACTGCGCTGCGCTAACGCAGCGACTCGCCTTATTACGCGTGGAATTACATCGGGGTTGCTCCGGTCTCGTCCTATCGCATTTTACCTGACGCGCCCCTGAGAGCGTCCGCGAACTAGAAGCTACACTACATTTTCCACACAATTAGACAATGCATTCGCGGCCGCGCGCATCGTCTCTTGTTGTCTATTCCAGGACCGTGGTCTCCGTCCCACGGCTGGAAACTCGGCTCTCGCTCAGAGGTAGGAAGAGGAATGTGGACTACTGATGCGGAGGCAAAGGGGCAGACTCGGGACTATTGTCTCAGGAGATGAATGCGCGCGCGAGTGTGCACGCGTGTACATGTATACGTACGTACGAATGAACAGATAGACAGACGGACGGGCGGACGAACGTATACACGTACGTACACATGGAGAGAAATAATTTTGGAGAGGCAGCAAATTCAATGTTACCGTAGTAAATGAATATACAGGGTGTTTCTCAAGGAGAGGAAAAATACCAAAACTAGGTATAATAGACTGGCAAACCTATATTTCTCAGCTGTGAAGTATTAAATCTTGTTGGATAGTACATGAACTTTATCCATTGTAGTAGTTGGAACTGAGATGACAGTTTCTGCTTGCAAACACATTCAATTGTATTATTAGTATCGTTTAACTTTTCGTTGCGTTCAAATTGTATTGAGCTTCCTATTTGTGAAAATTAAAATAACAAATCAGCAGTAAGTTATTCGATATAATTTTTGAGCTAATTTTTGAGCTTTTATTTTATTTTTTGATAATTTCCTACAAGTGTAGTAGGTATATTAATTTTGGAGTCTAGTTTCTGAAAGTGTCAATCCTCAACATCATAAATCTCAAACATCTTAAAAGTAGTTGTTTTTAACAAAATATGTAATAATTTTCATAAAACTATTATATATTTTGGTAAAAAAGTGTTGCTGGTTTGCATCCGTGCACACGAGTTTTAATTTTACACCAATCAACACAACTTTAGAATTTAAAAATAAAATGGTACGTCGGTTTTCGTGCTTTTCTTCTAGACTTCTAATTAGAGCTTGCATAAATTTTTCAACCAGAATACAAAATTATTTTTAATCTTGGGAAATCGGACTAGATTCTAATTGGATCTCAAGACATTTTCTTTACAAGGTAAACAAAAGAGGAGATGTCATCTTGTATAATTAAGCGTTGGATTGATGCTGCGACGCCGGTCATCATAAATGTTAATTATGTTGGTTATTGGCCGTTTATCCGAAAAGTTAATAATGCGTCGCAATATTGCGCTCCGCTCGGATGAGATATGGCGCGCACCCGCCCATCGCGAAGTTCCATTTGGTCGGCATGATATTATTCTTCCGCATTCTGCCGAGAATTTTTTCCTCGACGGTGGTCGCGGCGATAGCGATGCGGGTTTGTTGTTCGAGTCGGCGTTCCACCGAGGAAATGTTTCTATCAGTCGTCGCGCGAGTTTTGCAATTTGCTTCAACGTGAAATGGAATTTTTAAAAAGCACTCAGTACTTCCGGGCCAGCGAGCAATGTATACACGTCTCGTGACGTTGACGTGTTACGCAGTTTGCGATAATTGGCTGCGATTCGTTGTTACTCCCGTAGGTCGGTGCGATGCATGCAGAGAATGCGTGGACGTCACGCGACTGCGTGGCTGTATTACCGCCGAATGGTTATTTCGAATCGTTTTGTGTCACTACACAGGGAATTTCGGCCTTCATAATTTTTGTGCCTATCGAGATATCAACCGTGCACGGAATTAATACGGGACACACATACACACACATACACACGCGCGCGCGCGTACGATATTTCGTTCCTTATTAAAGATCAAATTGTTATGCTCTGCACTGTGGCTGCGCACGTTCTCATTTTTTTTTCAGTTAGTTTTTTCAGTCTCCTCCCTCGCCTTCCGCTCTCCTCGGTCGGTCGCTCTCGAAATTAACAATAAAAGGGGGTTGTTCGTACAAGCGGCGAGTATATCGGTCGAGTGCCATTGGCGACCGCTGGTTAATCACTTTCGAGGCGTGAAATTCATCTCTCTCCCCGGCTTGCATTCAGCTATTCGCGGAATTTTCGATATCGCCGAAGAATATTTAATTTGCGAGATATCGTCCATCATTTCTGACGTCGCGCCGTATTATCGAGGCATTCCTTTGCGCATCTCTCTCTCCGTTCGTCGTGATAGTTGTAGCGGCAGCTCTTTGTCTCGTAACTTCTCATACCCGTAAGAAGGAAGAGGAGGACTGGCCCGTAAATTTATCGTCATAATACACGATACCGTGATGCACGTGACGTCGCCGAAAATAACTTATCCCGCTGTCATAATCCGGACGTTTATTAACGCGTAATCGCGTGCCGATCGAGTTCATCGAAGATTCAATGATCAACATGCTATGGACACATTATTATCGGTCGCAGCATATCTCAGTCAAATTTTAACTGCTGCTTTGACGTTCGTAGGAAGTTCAAGGATAGCTTATTTAAATGTGATTTTTATCGACTAACAAAATCTTACTTTGATGATTTTCATTTTATTAACTTCTCTCTCGAACCTTTAATTCTATACGAAAGAACGATTCCATTGATGTAACCAAATTTTCCATTGCATGTAGACCAAAATAAAAACTCGGTTGCACATTGAGAGAAATTATATTTGTTTTCAGTCTCAGCTATATGCTTTTCATATTTTTTATTTAACCGCAAAAATAGTAATAATGTATGTAACGTGTTATTATCAACGTAACATTATAATAACGTTTATTAGAAAAATGGTTCGTTTTATTGTAATTCTTTTAAGTGTAGGATTATAATTTCAAATACCAAAAATTTTTTTCTCAGTATGATTCAGATGCACCGCTGTATAAATGCATACACCTCGCCTGTCGATACACAGAACCGCGCATTGTACAGGTTTAATATCATGGGTCATAAATAGACCTCTTTTAACTTTTAACGTCTCATATCGCAGACGCATCGATTTTTTCCAACGGGCACGAAATTTGCGAGGGAAAGAGAGAGGAAGAGAAAAGGAAGTTTTTTTTTACAAATGTATTGATACGTTATCACGAGAATGGTAATATTTCAGGCTCGCAGAAAGCATCGATATTTGCGATTTCGCTCTATTGACACATTGGCCGCTTGACATTAGCGAAGTGAGCGTGTTTCATTCAATCCAAACTTCGTTTGCTTTTATTTCCCGTTCGCGAAGTAGATACCGGACAAAACCCACTGCTGAGAGCCTCCCGCGAACGTCGTATCGCTACCACAATAGCGAGAGCGATGACTGCCGCCTGCTGTGACTCGAGGTATCATTTAGCATCGGCGGATCGGACCGCTATAAATCAGCGCACGCGGAAATGTTTTCAACATTTAACCGGAAGGAAGTGCTAATGAGCAAAGGCGCGATTTTCGAGATTATGCTACATTTTAGAGACTATCTTTAGCGACTTCTTTCGCCATTTCACCGTATAAAAAAACGTCAATTTCGACTTAATGAAAGAATCATATCGTAAAAAGCGGAGTCGAGAGAGCCGGAGGGGCTCTCCATTGATAAATTTAATTAAAGTATCCGTGAGTCGGGAACACAAATGAGATTCTCGACGTGGTAGAGACTTGGCTGATTTTAAGACTCGGGTATAAATTTTCTGAATTCGCTTCTCAATTTTCCGGACTGCGCTGCCCGGAGCCCTCCCGGAGAGGAAGAGGAAAATGTCCAGCATCCGTGTTAATTAGAGGACTTAAATCCTCTTGGTGCGGGTAAATTGCTCGAATTGCTCGAAGCTCTATTATTCTCCCTTCGTTCGTTTCTCGCTTGACCGTAACTACTCTCCTTCTTGCTTTCCTTTTTCTTGTATTCGTAAGAAAAGAGCCAGGGGAAGAGAGAGGAGGAGGTAGAGGAGGAAGAGGAGAAGAGAGAGAGAGAGAGAGAGGAGGGGGAACAACATACACACGATTATTCAGACCGGCAAAGTTGCCGAGTCCACGCGCATTTATAAAAAATGCATGAGGTATGCTTCATCTTCGTCCTCCGTCCTAGGCTCTCTCATTTTGCCATTTCCACTCCTCTTCCTCCTGGTTCCACATGTAGACATGATTTTTTTCGCTCTTTCATTCGCAACAAGGACTCTTCCCTCGCCCCAGTCCCGCGTCCTGTGACGTAATCAAGCCTTGTGACGTAAATTTTCCGGATCATGCTTCGTACCGTTCTTCCCAGGCGAACATTCGCTGTATACTCGGTTTCAATATTCTGAGCGCTTCTTTTTCAACGTAGGTCGGAACATAACCGATGTCCAATAAGAAACTTTCTTTCCGAATTATTCTCAAAAGATCAGTTCTCCCAATGAACATCGACTGCGTTCTGAATTGCATCGGAATTATTAATATTTTTTTAACTTTTTATACCTTTTGGGGAGTTAAAAGAACAATAATTACAATAAAATGATATGAAGCTTATTCTTCTCTAATTAATACTTAGCCGTCCAACTTTTAATATCGGCTATTTCCAAAGTAGCCTAAACTCTTAACTTGACAAAAGAAAGTGTTTAAGCATATCAAAGCAGAATATATCGATTTATGAGTCAGATGTGAAGCGTCGATCTGCCGGAATTTGCAGCGAATAACGACGCGATTGCGCCACGATGTCCTCACGCGCATGCGCGCGCGCGCTCAGGCAGATTGTCAAAAGCGAACATGCCAGTTGCCCCGATTCGTCAGCTTACTGTCGCGCGGCTCGTTAGAAATTTCACGGGAATTCCTATTTCGTCGACTACGCGGTATGTTTCGACACGTTTTCTTCTATCCCCGCGGCGGTCCGTCGATTACGCTCCCGAGATAAGCGTGAAACGAAATGATGGCGAAAGATCGACGAGCGGCGCGCGATATTCGACGGTCGCGATCAGCTCAGCCCAGTTTCCTACTGCGATAGAAAAGAGAGATTATGTCGATTAGGTTAGGATGACCCGGCGATTGAAGAGCAAAAATGAATATGTGCTTCGATTAGGTGGAAAGAGGGGGAGCGAAAACGCGCAGGAAGGATTTGAAGGAGAAGGAACAAATGTTCCGGGAGACACACGGGATTACGACTGACGGACAGACAGGTAAGCAAACAGGTAGGCAGGCAGGGAGGTAGGTTCCGCTGTACACGCAGCCGAAATTTTATTGTCGCCGAACAAAAGTTGATAAAGCCCTTGGAAACGAATTATCGGACCAATTTACTCCGCCGCGAGCCGCGAGTCAGAGAACGGTCTCTCTAATTAATCCGTGTGTTTGCATGCGCTTACAACATCGACCGCGACGAACGAACCGCGAGATGGTTGCGAGGGTAGCGAAGGAAGCGGGAGAGAATAAAGAGCCGGGTTAATTTGGAGAATTCAGTTGTAGCCCATCGGTCTATTGTATACCCGTGCGCAATTTCCATTTCAAGAGTATCGCCGCGCATACGTCGCGACATGCACAAACGTCGGTCGGTCAGTCGAGGTTTGTCCGACCGCGAGAAATTGAAATTCGATCCGTTAACACGCGCCAGCCATGCACAGGTAGAAAAAGGGAAGAGGCAAACAAAAAAACAAACTGTTATCAAAGTGTCCGCCGAGGGCAATTGACGTTTCATGAGGCGGGAGAGAGGGAAGAAGCGTCCGAGACGGGCGAACTTGAATGCTAAATTTTGGCCGGTTCGTCAATTAATGTTACTTGCGGCCATACCGCGGATGAGATATGAGATATATCGATCATGTGTGTGTATGTGTCCGTTTGCTCGAGTCGCGAGTTTTTCCGTTTAGTTTAGTATAGTCACTAGTCACGAAAGCTCGAGAGACTCACTCCCCAAATAATGGCGCACACATCTGCATACGCATGCACACGTATGTTTTCTTCGCGCTGTGATGTCTGTATCTTGTAATCAATCATGGCGAAAGCCTCAGTCTCATTGACGTGACGCGAAGTTTATGTTGGCTCTCTCTCTCTCTCTCTCTCTCTCTCTCTCTCTCTCTCTCTCGAAGAAATCTCTCTCCCTCAGAGAATTTACATGTGTCATAAACGACGACGCGTTAAACTGACGGCGGAAGCAGCGGACCGCGGAATGAAGATTATATATTCGCACACATATGACGATGTATTCTCCGCCGTCATGTATGCGATTTTTTCATGCTACCCTTTTTAGCAACGCAGTAATAATGGCTAGAAGGGAGGCTGACAGCGGTGGTGATGGCTTATCTCAAAACGCTAGAGTTTACGGCTTTTTTTCCCCCGACATTGTTGCAAAAACCGATGTCCCGTTTTTTTTCAAGCTCTTCTTTTCTCTTTTTAAATCTCCGATGGGAGAATTTTTAACTCTCTTCTGCCCGCGCGCGCGTCGCGGCAAAAGGATATTCGTCTCTTTTCGAACTTCGAAATTCGTCGCGCAAATACATACGCTGCCTCCTACCCGGAAGATATATCGCGGTTTCGTGTTAACGTCGCAAGTGAACGGCAGATAAATTTTATTGAAACGCTCACCCCCTCCCTCCTCACCTCCCGCATTATATCGGTCTCATGCCGCGCGCACGGCGTTACGGAGTTGTTGTGTAAATAAAGATAGAGCAGGGTTGGGTTAAGATAATCCGTTTATCCGTGATTGGATTCTAGCCGATTCTGTAGATACGCCACGAGACTCTTGCCTCTTTGTGAGACTCTTGTTGAAAACGGTTCACTATCAAATGGTATTCTATAGCGGCTCAATTATTCAATAATACTTTCCCCGGTTTAAGCAACCCCTATTTCTTTCAATAATAATCTTTCCAGCAATTATCAGTTCAGTCGAAAAATATACTGAAAACAATTCCACCAAAATTATAGTCATTTTCTGCAACTCAAAGATATCTTTTCTGCTTTTAATACAAAAAATAACAATATGCATATGAGATTATCATTGCGCTAAGATTATTATTATTACAATAACACTTGCTAGAGAAATGATTCTATTTACTATAATTCTTTCACTTGCGTGATTATATTTAGTTACAAATACCCAAAATTTGTTTCTCAATGTTTCTACACTGATTTTCCGACTACTTCGACAGTGAACCAACTATTTTACGCAATAGAGGTGTGTACGAGTGTCGCCGTAATATTGGCGAAAAATCACAAATAGCTCAAATTACTTACAAATAACAATTATTTGCTATTTAATAAATAATCCGTTTCCATCGAATGCAATACAGTACAATCAAAGGCAAAAATCATACCGAATCATACCGTTTTGCACACACTAAGAGAAATCCCATTAAAATTATATTCATTTTTGGTCTCAACTTATCTTCTAGTTTTGACCTAAAAAGTAGCAATAGCATCTAATTATTATTACTAACACTATAATAACGCTTATTTTTTAAACGGTTCTCCTGCCTGTAATTCTTTCACTTGTTCGATTATAGTTACCAAACATTCTTTTCTCAGTATGGATGATATATGGTATGCCAACTTTCATGTAAACTTGCTAACTATGCACAGAAAGAATTTTATCGTAAAAATTACTATAGAATTTCGTAACTGAGGAATATATTGGCATTCTGTCTGCCTTGATTTATTATTATTATCTTTTTGTTTCATGTGCATTGTTCATATTTAAAAAATTGAAACTTACTATTAACAAATTTATTACATATTTTTTTAACAAAATTTACTATGTTCTTTACAGTAAAAGAAAATAAACAGTTAATCTTACTGAAATTATATTAATTATCGACGCTTATATCTCCATTTGTTGTTCTAATAAAAAAGTAGCAAAAGCAATATGCATGTAAGGTTATTATCATTAATATATTACAGAAATGGTTCTCTTGGCTGTAATTTTCATTATGCGATTATTGTCATAAATATCAAATATTTTCTTCTTAATATGACAAGATAAACTTTGTAGACAATCTATTCTTATGTTATTGAAAATATGATAAGAGATTGAAAAACAAACGTATACACTAAGAGAAATTCCATTATAATTATAGTCATTTCGGTTTCAATTATATCTTCTTCTGGTTTTAACCAAAAAAATAGTAATATCAAATGCATGTACGCTTATTACCATTATAGTAACATTTGCCAGAAAAACGGTTCTCTTGATAATAATTGCTTTACTTATACAATTATAATTAATTATTTACAAATACTAAAATTGTTTTCATTGCATATATAAGAAAAGAATACAATATTCTCCCCGTGTAATCTTTACATGTTAAACACGTTAAACAAGTCGAATATGATACAACATGTTGAAATAACGAATGATGAAAGATTCGCGACGAAAGATTTTCAACGCGCATTTAGCGTTGAAAATGACTCGAGAGTGTTCCGTTATGTCGCAAGAAGCGAACTCGTCCGCTGTTTTATTGCCATGCGAATGGTGCGTAAATCTCCCTCTATGACTTACTTCGATGGACTTTGCGAACAAGCGTACGCAAACAGGCTGGTATCGCAGGATGCGTAATTAATTACCGTATTTTACAAGCTGCCGGGCGAACGCCGTAAAAATTTGCACGAGCTGTCGTAAATAAACGCTTTCATTTTGAACACGAATCGCTCGCCCCTTCCTCTGGAGCGTCGTCACGATCGTCGTGAAGAGATTAAGCCGGGCACGAGTGCGCGAGCTTAATGCAAGTGTTAATAGCCTTGCGTGACTTTAAATTATAAAGCACATAGATGAGCTCTCCGGATACGCCGCACGTTACTAGTTTTATTCCCGACGCCTCGCAACTTTATTAATACCCGCTATCTCCGTAAACGCAATGTGTAAGTATTCTTAAATATATAAATAATTAGCGCTCACACGGCTGAAGGAAGCCATTGCAGAAAAACGCCCAGAACTAGCCAATAGAAAGGGTATTTTATTCCATGAAGATAACGCCCTTATGCTTCTTTAATCCTGGAAAAAAATATTGCAACTTGGCTGCGATGTTTTATCGCACTCAACATATTCACTAGACATTCCTTTTTCGGATTATTACTTGTTCCGATCCTTGTAGAACTTTCTTGTTGGTAAGACGTTCACTTTTTAGGAGGACTGCAAGAACCACTTTTAGCAGTTCTCTTCGCTGAGAAAATACCCAAGTTCTACACGCGAAAAATGATACAGCTGTTCGAAAGATGGCAAAAGATTACAGAAAACAACGGTCGTTACATTACTAATTGAGGTTGTTTTTAAATATAAATTAACTTTCTCCAATTCTGAGCTAAAATTACGGCATTACTTTTCTTTCGATCTAATAGATATTTTCAGTCTCAACTATACCCTTCTTATGATTTCAACCATAAAAATAGTAGCAATATACGTGTAACATTATTATCATTAACATTATAGTGATACTAGGAAAATGGCTATAATTATTATTATTCCCTAGCTATAATTATTCCATTTATGTGAATATAGTTACAGTTATAAGATTATAGTTATAAATATCAAAACTTTTTTCTCAGTACGGAGATACGCTTTTCTTTTGTTCACTTTATTTCTGGTTAGCATTGAATTTTCATTGAATTATCTTTTTGTCTTCATTAAATCATCTAAAACATACTAGTGCTCAGCGTTTAACTCTCACTTTGAATATATTATAACTGCTATGAGCTTTACTTCTGGATATACATTTATTTACAATGCTAAATACATATAAAATTGTATTTAGCATTGTTCGTGCTTATCGGAGCGTTTAATAAAGCATTAATGATTCACCCCGGAGCGTTTAATAAATGAAGCATTAATAATAATAATAATAATAATAATAATAATAATAATAATAATAATAATAATAATACGTGACATTTTACGAAATGACTCGTCCGGAACCTCGGAATCCACAATGAGATAAATTCCACTAAAATTATAGTTATTTTAAGCCTCAACTATAGCTTCTTTTGATTTTAATTTACACGGAAAAGAAAGACTGGTTGAATTAATGTGACAATGAACGAATTGAATGTATTTTGGTTGGAATAAGCAGAATTTCTAATTCTAAGAATTTTGTTCATAAGAAATTCTGTTTTTCTACGAAAACGTGCTTGATTCGTTGATTCGTCATGATAATACAACTAATTCTTTGCTCTGTGCAGAAAATAGTATTAATAATATGCACGTATGGTTCATTGACACTAGTAAAGTTCACTAGAAAAATGATTCTCTTGATCAAAATCACTTCGTATACGGAAGACAAGTCAGGTATAATTCCTTCATTTACACTGAAAAAAAAGTGAATTTGATTAATCTAACTGACAATGGATAACCAAACGCGTTTTCATTGAAAGAAACAGAATTTCTAATTATAAAAACAAAATTTCGTTCATATGAATTAGAAATTTTGTTTCGTTCCAACCGAAACGCGTTTGACTGTTCATTGTTAGAAAGATCTAATCAAATTCGTTTTTTTATGTGCACGCGACTACAAATATCAAAATTTTTGTTATCGATGCACGTAATCGTTCGCGTCGAATCGGCATCTAATTTTCTTTTACACTCACTTCGAGCCCACAGCCGATCGACCGTTTCGATCTAAGAGTCGTTTCGGCCTCAGCACGACTTAATATCTCGCGCTTGATATTTCTCGAGTAGCCGACGCGGGTACAACTTTAATCGCAGCAATTACGTTATTTCGTTTCCTGATTTGGCGCGCATATTTGATTGTCGAAGGTAAACGTGCCCGCGTGACCGTAAATATCGGTACTTCCGTGGAAAAATCGATTAAAGCGCAATTTTCATTTAGTAGTCGTGAATACTGCCTGCCAGACAAGTTGCAATTTGCGCCCCCTTCTTCGCGCGGAGGCGAAACATCCGTCAGGATTTACGGCGGAAATTTCGCCTATAGATTCGTAACCTCGCGGCCGTTTGATCGTTAAAGTTTCCTGCGAGTCCTTAAGAGATCTTCCAAGGATGACCTTTAAAACAATCATGATTAACTCGACACAGATTAATGGTCCCTATCATTCGTTCATAAAAGCGCGAGCCAAGACTCGCCTTTGAGTAACGTTCATAAAATGAATCATCCGCGATAACATCGTGACGTGACGCTAACTGTCCGAGTGAATCGCACGTTTGCCTCGGAGAAAATCGAGGCCGCAGTACGCGCGATTTCAATAAATTATTAAAAGAGTTCTCGCGCGCACGATTCCACGGAACATCGGGCGTCGATACGCGCAAGCATTTGAGAATGCAAATACGAAAACTTTCGGACATATCGGTGCTTTTCTACGCAAAATCTCTTTTCGCCGATTCGGCGCAAAAGTTTCGCGGTCGCCGTTCAGAGCAAACTGAAGCATCGCGGAATTTTTCACTCGGCTCCTGTAACAATAGCACCAGGAGCAACAGCAACGCGTACGGGTACACGTGAGAAAAAATGAAATTAAATTTATTCATGCATTTCTATGCATACTACGCGGCGTGGGAGCAGACATAATTATTCATTCGCTTTTTTGCATATTATTTCTGTAGGAGATCATGGTGAAAAGATGATACGATCTCTTGCCGCGGCATGAATCTTCAATTTTCGCAGTTAACTCGTTCCTTTCTTTCTTTTCCTTATTCGTCCCGCGGTATGGGAAAATAACGGTTCAATGGGAAAATAACGTGGCGCGTACATTGAAGCGAGAATTAATTTGATGCCTGCGCGTAGTAAGCGTGGTAACTCCCGAAAACCCCTTTCGGAGTTCTGTTCTGTCAACATATTGCGGACTGGAGGTCGGTGAATCGACGTCTTTAGCTTCTGAAACACTGAAAATTGGAAACGTCGATTCACTTCTTTAGGAGATTGAAACGTGGCGCATTTAATGGCGTAAATTTCGGTTTGCCCTTCATCGAGGATACTGTTTTAAAGCAAAGCGGATCTCGTGGGCCGAAACTAATTCTCAGTAATTGAATATATGATGTTTCGTTTGGGATTTTAGGATAAATGAGTAAAGTCTCTGTCGATACATAATCAAAATAAAATAGGCACAGAACATTTTTATCGAAGATATAAATATGCATAAACCGTACCATAATAGTCTCACCTATTTAGGATATACTAACGCCGGAACAATTTCAACGTAGTATGGTAATTTGGAAAATGTTGATATTTAGAAAGCATAATGCGAGCGACGCGATTATAACTGCACATCGCCGCTCGGAAACTATCGTCTATATGCCATTAACCTAACAAATATTCCGTCTTTCTGCTGTTCTCATAAATGTACAAACATATAGTAATACTGCACACAGAAAATCATTCTATTACTAAGAAAAGCGATTACTTAGTTTATTTTCCTTCTTTTAAGTAATGGTTATCTGTAACAAAGAATATATTTTTTTTCTTGATAAGTCTTAAAATATACTCATCACAAATTTGAGGAAAACTCATATCACTCAAAAGAAGAATTTATTCTCTTTTCAAAAATATTGCAAAACTTTATCAAAGAGAGAAAAGTTAGATCCGATTAATTTAAATAAACAATTTGATTTTTGCTTTAAGTTGATATTTAATTTGATATTTAATGTGATATTGAAATATTAAACTTACTAGGATTCAAAATAAATTTGATGCTTATGATGAACCTGTAATATATTTACGAATACATAAACTTATGAAATACTTGAAACAAATAATATTTATATGTAATATATATTTTTCTGTATATATACGTTACACAATAATTACTATTTGAAATAAAATCTTTTCCCTTATCGACATTAGAAATAGCACACAATCTAAGCTATAGTGTCGAAAATGCATATATCAGTAAGGGACATTTTTATCTTTCTCTTATTTTTTTATAAATATGGTAAATTTATACGTAATCAGGGGCTAAAAATATATCTGATAAAACTATTAATTGATTAAACTAATTGATTAAAATAATTAATTAAAATAATTGATCAATTGATTAAACTATTATTCGTTTATTGCTACCGCATATTCATTTTTGGCTCCAATAAAAATGTTCTGCGTGGAACAAAGGACTAATGATAACAGTCTATGTTTCGCCTATTTTAATGATCATTTTAAACTGACTGAAAAACATTGTTATATTCATGAACTACATTTCAAGTCTGAGTTAAATATTACTGCACGGAAAAAATAGCTGGATTAAATTTACTTAGAATAAAAATGCCTGAGACTCTGACTGCTTTTTATGCTGGCGGAGAAAAGAGAGCTCCGAATCAGCTTTTGGTAATAACGATACGATAAACGGAGTCGGCCTTCCCCGACGAAGTTTAATGACGTTCCCGGTTTCCCGGTTTCAAGGAGACCTGGCATTTTTCTAAAGCGTCGTCTTCCTTTCTCCGATCTTCAAAAGACCTTTTAGTCTTCTAAATGGCCTAAATTTTTTATGAACACAATGTCAAAAAGAGTCTCCATTATCCTGATCGCGTGCATATTGAAAGAAAAATATTTAATATTTCTCGTATAGAAATATTTCCAGACTTTCCCACATACATATATTTCGATTAGAATACCCAAAGTTATCCCAACACAGGTTATCCTATTACAATACCAATTGGTAATTCCATTTTTATCCTAAACATGAAGCCTCTTTTCCGCGATTCTGATTGGCTGTACGCTGCGACTTACTTTGTACCACAAGCAACCGTAATCGCCGTCATTGTCATTGAATGACAATTTGAACGAAAATGAGATTAGAAAGTTAATAAACAGGATTATATTTTTAATGATACGTATGTTTGATAGAGCGCATTTATGAGTGCTCGCGCGCGCGCGTGTGTGTAGTGTAAAGTATAAATATTTAAAATATTACGTGTATTTTGTTCAATCTCATAATGTAAAAGATGTAGAAACCAAAAAAATCGTTAGAAAAACATTGGGAGTGACCAAACAAGATCTGCTTATGTTTTTCACTTAAAATCATATATTTGAGATATAACTTCTAACTAGAAACTACGTAAATTTCCTAACTAGAAGCCATCATTATTTTAAGAAATCGAACTGGACTTTTATTAGATCCTAAGAAATTTTCTACGCGTGTTGTAGCTATAATCATCATAGTGAAGAAAAACAATCAGAAGAACCATTTTTCTAGTAAATGTTATTATAATGTCATAATATATGATGCCATAATGTTAATAACTTTACATGTGTGTGGCTACTACTATTTTCGTAGTTAAAATCATAAGAAAGGATGTAGTTGACTTGCCGAAAATAACTATAATATTTCCTTTAGTGCAGGATACCGTTTGCATTATTCCGTCGCGTCTAACACGCTGAGAAAACAGGCGTCGAAAATTTCGCGCGTCTAAAGAGCTCATCTGACGAAATGGCTTTCGGATAGTAATACGCGGATAGAGCGGCCCGGGAAGTGATCCGGTTTGTTTCCACAGCGTACTGTACACCTTGTATACAGCCTCAAACTTTAATAAAGTTGCATGCATTACGTAAGTCGCGATGCGAAGTAGGATTTATGTGTCAAATGCGGCACTTAAAAGCGCTCGAGAGAACGAAATGTGCGCAACTTTCTGACGGCGGATGCATCGCTATATTCGGACGGGCGTTTATTACGACAGGGACCAGCCGCTCGTCAGCCTCCTCGATTCAGTGCAATCCCACAGAAGTGTGAGAGAGTGACGAGCGATTAACGCGCAATCGAGGCACAATATATTGACAATTAGAACACCGTCGACAAGGACGCACTGAACGAGCGAATTTTGTCTGACCCGCCCGCCCGTTCGTCGGGGGGGTCGATAACGAAACTTATGGTGATTCCGCGGTGTGTGCTCTCGTGATGTGTGTGTGTGTGTGTGTGTGTGTGTGTGTGGATCGTTATCGCGAACGTACCTGTCGTTCACCAGCCATGTCGCCCTCGTACATGCTCCCCCGTCGATAGTACACCGCCGGCATACAAAAGTTCATACAATACGAACCCGCCAGCTGGCCTCCGGCTTCTTATCGCACTATAATATACGTCTTTAAGTCGCTATCGCTTTTTAAATCGTTAATTCTACTACTCTTATTAAGGTCGTTTATTATTGTGCTTGTCACGATTGTTTTGTCGGTTTATAACTTCGCCTCCTCTCTCTCTCTCTCTCCTCTACCCCCTCTCACTCTCTCTCTCTCTCTCTCTCTGCAGCCGTCGTCAGCTCTTTCCGTTCAGTGTATGACCAAAATATACTATGAATCGTTAACGTCATTTAGATATGTGTGCTCTTTCTCTCTCCCTCTCTTCCTCTCTTCTTCTTCATATACGTATAGAAATATTATTCTCTCTCGTTTTGTCTATATCTTTCTCTATCTCCGTCTCCCCCCTCCTTTCTCTCACGCCTTTTTCCTATCTCCAGTGTAGGTGATCTCGTTCGTTAACAAGTGATACTTTGGGAACTCTTCGATATTCTGTCGTTTCTTGGCCCGCGGCGCGCGACGGTGATAACAAAAATAGACGCGCGTACGACAGCCGAGTATATGCAATGTGTGTACATATGTGTCTATAGTATATATATATATTTTTATTTATTTATATATATATATATATTTATACATGTATATATATATGCATATATATATATAAATATAATATATAATATGTATATATATATATATATATCTTTCTCTCTCTCTCTCTCTCTCTATATATATATATATATATATATATATATATATCTGCAGAGAAAAATCACTGAGGTTGTTTAGGCTGCTGCTACAGGCCCAGAACTTGTCTCTAGGTGTGGGGTCGTCGCGTCGAGCCGAGCTCGCTCTTGCAAGTTCGTCGTCACCCTCTCGATGAGGTGCATGACCCGTTGGCGGCCGAGGTGTTGTTGATCCTCTTTCACCTCTTTTCGCGTACCTTTCTTTCTCTCTCTCTCTCTCTCTCTCAAGCTTTCATACTCTTTTCCTCGGAACGTCCTCCTGGTCCGTCGGACTGGCTCGCGTTACGAAGATCGTCTCTCGTCGGTGAGCATCGTCTTTCTTTCTCTCTCTCTCTTTCTCACTTTTTGCGCATTAACACGGGGTTGCTTTTCCCAAAGAAACGCGTCGACGACCTCATATTAGAAGCGCAGATTTCCTCGAGAGACCTCCTTCCCTCGGCTTGGAAACTCCGAGTCTCGAGAGTATATTCCTCGGAGTAGAGCCCCGGGAATCCGGCGTGTTCCAATCGTTAGCTTCCTTCGTGAACTTCGAACCCGCCGAAGTCGCGATTTTCTCTTCTCTCCTCTTCGCCAAGTAGCAGACGATGGCGACAGTGGTGATAGTAACTGAAGCAGCGGAAGCAGCACCCGCGACGAAAGTGACGGGGGCTTCGGTAGCTCACGGGAGGATCACGACGACGACGAGGCTCGCGCTAGGCCGCGCGAGAACGCTCTGAACTGGGCTTCTACGCGGATCAGCGCGTGCAGTTGACGGTCGGCGACGGCGACGGCCGTTCGTTAAGGGTGCACGGCTCGCTGTCTCGCGTGCGCGCGTACACAGTATGGGCGGACATGTGGACGCCGGTGTGCGTATGGCAGCCGCGTGTGTGCTCTCTCTCTCTCTCTCTCTCTCTCGGCTAGCGTTCTCCGCGGCTGGCGTTCTCCTTCCAGCTCGTGCGCATACTTAGATGCCGCGCACGTATGAGCGCGCGTCTTGCCGAATGCCTGACTACCACGACATGTGAACTTCTGTCTTAGCCTCGTGTGCGTGTGTATATATCTGAATGTACGGACGTGCGTGTTGTGTGTGGATATATGTGGGTCTGTACGCGTACAAGTGCGCGCACTTAGGCACACGTGTCCGCAGGGAAGTGCGCGATCACCGAATGGCTGAATACATGTATCTATATATCAGCTTATGCATGGAACCAATGTCCATATATGCTATGTGTCTACATATGTATGCGTAAGAGAAGAGGGTGTATATGTATACGCGCGAAGACGACGGAGCGCGTGTTTCGCTTTCGAGAAACAGGTACCGGCCTGTCGAGTGCCTAAGGAAGACTGGACTCGGAAGCGACTCGGTGGCAGGATCACGGGGAACGAGCGCGGGCTGTGTGGACTCGGTCTCGCTTCTGCACAGGTCTTCCCACCCCGAAACTGCCTGTCGCCCTCTCGCTCGCTCCCGCGCGGTCTGCGTGAACGAACCGCCGCCGGAGCACAGGCGCGCTGCCGTCTCTCTCCACCAACCGAGAATCAATACGTCGGCAGGCCCGTACTTTCGCCCGCGAAATCTCAATTTTCCCACTCACCGACCCGAGAGTCGCCTTATTTTCGACTTTTAATTCTATCATGACCGCGGGACATGTTCTCTCCTTCCGTAGGCAAACCTACATCGAGGATGACTCGCTAAGGGGCTCTGCTTTTTTTTAGCAGCCGGTCGTGCCACGATTTTGCCACCTCGTAGCGTCGTCTAGGGGAATATCCCAGTAGTAGATGTTTTTGCTCCCCTTCGGTTAAAAAGCGCGGGAGATTCTTGCTTCCGACGCGAGGATTTGATGTGGATCGATAGAGCGCTGACGACGACAGTGTGATTTTCGATGACGACGCAACGTGCGCGCGAGAGAGAGAAAGAAAGATGTTGCGAGAGAGAAAAACGTTTTGCAATGTGAACCGCGTCACGGTTTGCGTTCGCGCGTTTCCGCGAAAGTTCGCGCAAACCGGAAGAGAATGAAAGGTTCTGATAGATAGATTATGGCAGATGAGTCCTCTGTGTGTCTGTTTGTTGAGTTGTCAATGAAAATCAAGTGTTTATTACATAGACGACGCTCTATTGTTACTTCATCGCTCTTTGACACCGATGAACATTAATATTTGAGGCTTTCATAATGTACGAGAATTGTTGCGCATATTCGACATTGCAGCGATTCACCGAATAATCTAATCGGAACTACCTTTATTATAATAGTAATAGTAATAGTATAAACATTTTCCTAGATTTTTCCATGCACAGTATAGATTCTGGTTGGAATATCAAAAGTTGACCCAAAATATTTCATTACCATACCAATTAAAAATCTCATTCTCATCGCAAACACGGAATGAAACATCTTTTTCGCGATGTTGATTTTGTTACAATGTATGACTATCATCGTTAAAGTCGAGCGACAGTTTGATCGAGTGTCAGATTAGAAAGTTAATAAATGAGATTACATTTTAATATTACCATGCTTAATAGCACGCATATGTCGCGCGCGCGTGTGTGTGTGTGTGTGTAATTTTAGAAAATATTTATTAAAATTTTATTTAACTTAACAAAAAATATTATGAAAGCATAATCTTAATCTCTAGATCAACGTAGAAGAAAGAAACCTAATAAAACAAATTAAACTAAGGTACATTTAAAATAAAAAACAGTGCCTCGGGGATTGAAAATTATTTAATTTTAACATAAAAGTCCTATTCCTTGACATCGAAAACATAAAATTACTTTTTAAATTCAATAATACATTTTTGAGGAAGAAACGGAGCACATTTTTGTATGCAAGAGTGCGCGCAATAGTGTGCGCATGCTACTTAAATGGTTAAAAGAAGGAAAATAAACTAAATAATCGCAGTTTCTGCGGTAGAATTATATTTTTCTTTATATAATTATTTAGGAAATCAGACAGCGGTAGAATGATGATTTTTCTTTCTATAATTATTTAAGAAATCAGACTGGATCCCAATTAGGTGTTAAGAAACATTCTCTGCAGCTAAATATGTGAGAACAGAGATTTTTCAGTTCACTGAGTCGATGGAAGAGTCTGGACTGCCACGCGGAGAAATACAATCACGACGAATTCCAGCTATACGGAATGTCGGAAATATGGTTCCGTCTTGTCTGGCGTCAAAGCTCGCAGGGCAGGTGAAACTTCAAAGCTCCGTATATTCGCGTCACTCAGCTTTTAATATGCCTCTTCGATTCTCAATTTTAACACATATATACGTCTAACACCATTGTCGATCGTAAAGAGAGAGAGAGAGAGAGAGAGAGAGAGAGAGCTTCGTAGAGCGTATAATAAGATTAATTGAAGTCGGCCGTGATTGAAAATTAGATAATTCCGCTATAATGGCTCGCGTAATGTCTCCTCTCCTTGCTCTCTCGAAAACAGCTGACATGATTATAAGAATAACGAGGCGGTCGTAATTGTCTAAACTTTCGAAATTCACATACAAGTGGATAACTGAACGCAATATATGCCTGCAATAGATAGAGTTTATATATTTCGCTGTAAGGGGAGAATTTCGCTTATCGGGGACTCGGTCTCGGCATTGCCGATAACAAGATGATACCCGGTGGGGAAGCATCAACGACAAAATGTCGTCAGAGAAAAACAGTACATGAAGAAGGGTGAGACGTCGGAAAGAGAGACGAGAAAAGGACGACAGCTAGAAAAAAATGACCAAAAGTGACAAAATGGACGAGCGGAAATAACATGATCGCCGTGTACGTTAGCGATAGGACTGTGATTCGGAAAAGCTCTTATTAACGAGCAGCACTAGCACAACTAGAAGAAAAAATGGGAAACTGATCACCGAATCTGGCGATGATAAGGTTTTTTTTATTTCCCGAGCGAACGAGATAGCACCGACTTGAATGACCCATGTTCTATGATCATTTTTTTACCTCAATGACGAGTAGAACATGCTCTCAAAATTTGGCCACTTTTCTTCATCTTTCTTATTTTTGTAACATCCTGTATATTTTAGAACGGATCATTTGGCATCAAATGAGGTCTATTTTGAAGACGACAAAATAAATTTGGATGATTAAATCAATATTTCGTATTTTATTGAACAATTCCTGGTATTTATTTGACAGAATATAGTAGAGTTATATTTGATTTTAGAATATTGTCAACCTTTTCCTTTCACAGTTTTCCAGATATGGAATTTAGAAAATTGCATAGGTTTAATATGACCCTGTTTGCGAGCGACCTTTCAGAAGAGTGCTTTCGAAGAGTTTATCTAAGTAAAATAATTACTTCAACACGCATTCTCCTTGTATATCAAATATTTACTTGAATGTAATCCTTTTTTCTTTCAGTGTATAATCATGATAAAATTTTCTTCATACGTTGACCTAAGTTTAGTGTTAAGTACAGGCTAAGCTTACGGCTAGTACTTAACGTAAAATAATGCGTTACAGACGCTCTCATGCGGAGGCTCTACGTCGTCCGTACAGTGCACCAAGTGGATGCATTTCCTCATCTTTCTCCCCGAGAGAAGAGGCGTACGTTTCTGCGTGATGGGCGGCGGAAGAGACGATAATGGTATGACGAAATGCGAGCCGCGCTTCAGCACAGGGATAAAAGCGGCACGCATTACAAGACGAAGTAAAGGTGAAAGCGAAAGCAAGGAAATGGCGCTTCGGGAAACGCGTGATGGAAATTTTCCTCAAAGCGGAGGGATTTTTGTGTCGCGCCGCGAAATAAGCTCGCGTCGCACGCTGTGTGTATTTCAAACAGTATGATTTTGCCGTGCAATATTATCAAGACGCCGCGGGACGAGTAAATAAGATTGCTGGATAGGTATATACGACGGCGGCGGCGCGGAAATATTTATGAAGCTATACCCGGTGCGAGCTGGGATGTAGCCTGAGTACATATCTTACAGTCATCCGCCGCGAACGGCCTCTGCGCGCCCGGTCTCTCTCACATGTGTTCTCGATAGATACTCAGACTTCGTGCCTAATATCGTAGCGTGGAAGCGAACGAGGAATTTCATATAGCTGGCTTTCGAGCTCGAAGCTCCCGCATGCACACGAACGGCTCCGTCGCCGGAACACGACGATGACGTATCCCGGCCGTCGTAGGTCCTCGGGAAATTAGTGTTCTTCGGTTCACCTGCTCCTCGCCACTGCTGCACAGCAGCAGCGAGTCGGCGCATCTAAAGCTTCTCTCTCTCTCTCTCTCTTTCTCTTTCTTCATCGTTCTTATCGGCGAGTCTCGATTCCTCGAGAGCAAAGTTCGCGGCCTTGGTGGAGAGCCACGCTGTGAGCACTTCCGCGTCTTTTGTAACCGCGATGAAACTGCTTTTACCGACGTCGCTTCGAGTAAGTTGGCAACGAGGGACGAAACAAAAGAGAAGGAAAGTCACACCAGCGCAGAGGCAAAAGTGAAGAACGGCCGAGTTGCGAATTCTCCCTTTCTGCTCAGTGAGAATCGACAAAAACCATGAAGGCTACCGTAAACTGCTATTGATTATAAGTGAAATCGAGCCCCTGGGGTGCAACTGAATCGGTGGAGTTGCGGTCGCGCAATGGCGCAATGGTACAATTAGTGCGATAATTGGTCTGCTGAATTTTACAGTTTCCTGGCTTTCTCTCTTGTATCGGATCTTATTTTTCGTGAAAAATGATTTTCCGCCGTCGTACCATCTCTCTCGCCCCCCCCCCCCCCNATTTTTAATTAAGGCGTCACCTTGGCGGCGCTCCAAACTGGATTGATTCCAGGTTTCCAGGGAGAAGATCCCCGATGTAACGCACGTGGAATTTTATTCAGGAAAAGCTGATATCTGTAAATCTTGGTAATTCAGTGAGATACGTTCAATCTTAAAACCGTTACATAAAGCCAAGTCAATTTCACCCCGCATCGTGCTTCGAAGACCTAGCGGGCTCCGTCCGTGAAATGGCTTTCATTTTGACGGGGCCTTCAATTTGCTGCCTGCACATGCGCCTCGGATTCAGCACATATCTTATCACAGAGGTTCGCAAAGAAAGCCCGCAAACGGGCGCAACAGATTAATCAGCTAATGAAAACACTTTGGCGGTACAGGATCGAAATAATCGACCTGCGAAATAATTCTTCTTTGTTTTTCCTTCTTGAAAATATCTGTTTCCCAGTGATTCCGAACAGGAATAAAGTTGAGATGGACAATACGATGTTGCGCAACATTCGAAACGTTAATCCCAGTGATCGGTAGTGCGTTATCTCCGAATTTTTCGTTTCGATATTAATCAAACGCGATCGCCCCCGCAAGATTTGTTTACGAAAGCGAAAGCGAAGCCCGTGCTTTCTGTGCGTGTACTGCAACCAAAATCTATTCACGCCGCGGCGAGCTTCGCGTTACGTTGCAAACAACGTATACAAAATATGCCCCTACGTCATGGGATCCTTTTAGAGTTATAAGCATGTCGGGGATGCGATACGTGTTTTATTAACGCCGAAGGGAAACATAACCCGCAACAAGTTACGATCGAAGGCACTGTTTCTCCCTCTCTCTCTCTCTCCCTTCCTCTCCCTCCCTCCCTCTTTCTCTCTCTCTCTCTCTCTCTCGTGGACGAACGGGACTGTTCGACATATATAAGAGCTCAAGATGTTTAAATACGTTATATCTCTCGACGATTTGCGACTCTTGCACATTTTAAGAAACACGCGATCTCGTTTTCTCCTTCTCCACTAATGCGCAATAGGGAAAAAGACGTTATTTTATACCTTCAACAAGGCAATTAAGCCCATAAACAAAATGGTATATTGGTTTAGTATTTTGTTCCTACTATTTTTTTGGATTAAGAGAAGAAGAGAAGATAGAGAAGAAGATATAGTTGTAGCCGAAAATGATTATAATTTAATGCAATTTCTCTCAATGAATACCTGTAAATTTTTAAGATACGGCTTCAAAATGACGAATATGGCAATACGATTGTCAAAAATATTGAAATTCTACGATACTAACATATTTGCAATAAAATACAAGTATATAGATTTTCCGAAATTGCTAATAACGAATTTAGAGTCAAATTTTCAAAATTTTTAATTAAAAATTCGATATGGCTGGAATATCGAAATTTAATACGGTAATATTTATTTGTATTGTATTTTTTATTATCATATCAAATCTGTCATTTTGAATTTGAAGATTTAATCCTGGATTCGTTATCGGCAATTCAAAAAACCTATATATATTTCTTTGTTTCAGTTTCAATATATTCAGTATCATAAAATTACAATATTTTTTACTACCGTACTGTCATTCGCTATTTTTAATTTCAACTAAAAAAAAGTTGCAAGTCTATGACGTGGGAAAATTGATGAGTAAATAAAAAAAAAAGAATCATTAAAATCGATCGATCTTAAATATAAGATCATCGACTGATTTTTGTCTAAAAAAATGCTCTTTTCCGATTGTGCAAGGAAGAGAGCGAAAAGCTGTAGACGTATTCATGAGAAAGAAAGAGATTTTATATTTTTTTTACATTCGTAGCTTTAAGGAAAAAATTCCAATTATCGTTTCAGAATCTAATTTCGTGCGATCTGCCGTATGACCCGTGAGAATGAACGAACGTGAGGTGTACAAATGACGGAGGCGAATAGCGACGACGAGAAAGCACACAAATATCCAATTTTATTAATGTCGATTAAACCTTAACTTGAGTTAAAATTTTAGTCCGAAGAGAATTCAAACTCGAGTTAAACCTTAATTGACATTGGTAGGAATAGGCGGAAAACAAACCCGGGCATTTGTTGGCGACGCGAAGCTCTAAGGTGTATATCTAACATAGCGACCATAAGTTTCGTACATAAAGTGGGACACCTCGGTGAATCCGAAAAGAAATAACACTTCTACGCAACAGTGTGACAGTTTACGGCTCGACCACTTACTAAACAACGACTAGTCGTCTCTTCGGTTTACGCGCGAGAACGTCGTCTCGCATTAAACATCATGCTTAGCTGATCATACGAAGCCGCTATTGAAAAAACAAACAGGTAACAATATATATGTACGTATCGACACTTGCAAACTCGCCGGATTAACAACGTCGCGCTCTAATCTTGTCTTCTCTATCCACATAGAACAACGAGTCGTGTGTAACATCGCTAGTCATCTAGTTATATAAATATAACTCTCTAAGGATAAAACACATCACATTTATGTAGCCGCAGGTGCTTTCGACATTGCCTATAGTGGAAAGACTTACCATGGACGAGCCCATTATACCTATGTAACTCAATTTCGATTCTTCTGTCGAAGACGTGCCTAAAACATACATTCCTGTTCAGTGTGAGGGAGAGAGAAAAAGAGTGGAAGAAAACAAGGTAGAGAGACAAAAAGTGCGCGCGCGTATGTGTGTGCATGTGCGTGTGTATGCACGCGCGCGCGCGCGTGTGTGTGTGTGTATATTAACCCTTTCGCACCTCCAGGACATGTATTTCGGTTACAAAAAAAATTTATAACTCATAAATATCAACATATAAACTAGCAATTTGGCTCATTAAGAATTAAAATAAAGAAAGTTCCTATTACTCGTAAAAATATCTCTAAACATAAGCAAAGAATGATGGATTTTCATAAAAATAAGTAGTATCTATAAGTTTTTGAGGACTCTAAATATGAATCTCATCTTAAAATTGTAAAATTCAAGATGACCTATCGAACATCGCGGATGTGAAAAGTAAAATTTATGAATGTTTATATAAACAAGTACCATGATGATTTTAAAGTCATCGACTCGAATTTTAAAGTCATCGACTCGAGGTCATAAACGTTCTTTTGGAAGAAAATTTTCCTCGGTGGCTCCAAAACTTTACAAGCCTTTTTCGATTCGGATTTCGTCCGTCACCCGAAGAGGAGCCAATCGGAAGTATTTCTAAAGTTTCGCAACAGCTACCGAGAAACATTTTCCTTGAATGGAACGTTTTGAAATGTAGCCTAAGAACACAAAGTCGGGAAAAATTTCGAAACATCCGCGTGAAAAATTCGCAAGTAGAAAGAGGTGAGATGCCTTCGAGAATCGGGACATGTCATTGTACCGCGTCACCCGCGTCCGATAAACACGACATCCGCTTCCTCTGCATCCGCTATATCCTCTATGAGGCGAAGCTCACCTTCTCGAGATTATCGACGTCGAGAACGACGAGCGCGTGAACGCCGATAACTCGCACGAGGGGGCAGGAGAGCGCAAAGCGCTGATAACTCGTGAACATGTGATTCACGTCGGAAATGATTTGGCCTCCCGTGTGTGCCTTTGTGTGTGTGTACCGTTAGGGGAGTGAGAGACGCGATGTTTGGCATATTATATTGGGTAGGTGTCGAAGCCTGAATACCGAATGGCGTATCCACAATGCGCCGAAATTGACGGAAGAAAAGAGAGAGAGAAAGAGAGAGAGAGAGAGAGAGAGGGGGGGGNAGAGAACGGCGCGTGGTAAAACTATCGGGAAAACGCTCCAGGAGGCCTTGCCTCCGTTTTCTTTGTGCTCGACCTACTTCGAGCCGAGAGTCCAGCATTTTTCTTGTTTGACATTTGCGGTCAGCGCATCCGCCGGAGACTTTGTCGTCGCTCACCATCGTACGATTTGTTTTTGTTGTGTGTAACGCGCGCTGAAAAACTATGCGTGCGACGGGCATATTGACTTGTCGAGTCCGCTCCTTTTTAAATGTGTAGTGGTAGTACAGCATGATACACCGGCCGAACAGTGACATCTCGATAAGCGCGGTAACATCGACGGTACTAATGAAAATGTCGGTGGCTTTTACTACAGAAGGGTGTTAATACGCTGATAACGGACATTATTGATAATATTCATAATCAATGATCGCATCATCAAATAGGCGAGTGCGGGAATAGCCGTGGGCGAAAGAACCTCGGCATAAAAATGGAGAAGAGGAAGGATAATTAAAAGTCAATGCGCCTTTTAGCTTCTCTTTAACTAACGTGTCCCGCATCCTCATTCACCCCTTTCGCTCGTTCTTTATTCTGCGTATGTCGCCGCGACGCTCGGTCTCTCTGAAAGCACCAATGTCTTTCACAAGCTTGCAGCGTCCCTGTATATTCTTCCCCTCTCAATATTTCTTTCTCACAATTTCGAAAATTATTCTTGAATAACGAAAATATTATATTTTTAATAGAATTAAGTAGAATTTCTTCATGAGAGCAAATTTCATCTTCCTATAATATTATATATTCTTGCTTATATATGACAATACGAAGCTAGAATTGGTACTATTTTTTTCTGTGTAGGCGTGCATTTTATATCCGAATTGATTTAGCAGTCTCTCCACAAAAATTGAATTCAAATCTATCGTGTAATTAGTTGCTAATTAGTTGCCATGTTCCAGAATTTATTACTCCGACTCGTTCGTTGAGAATTAATTTCCAAGTTGACTTGCCGTTACGTCAGCAACCCGACCACCGGGAAACACACGATGCTTTCACTAACAAAGAAACCTAACACACCAGAACTAACTTGTTATTTAATTGCCAAAATATAACGAACGAAAATAAAAAATATCCAATGGCTTTGGAAATAAAGAAGTACTATAATATAGACGCGTAAAAGCGATTAAAAGTCGAAAACTAAAAATAACATTCTTTTTAATGCTAACGTAACTCAATTTTCATTAGTTAACACGCCAAACCTCCTTCCTTAAGAATATTATTCGCGTCGCGGTCTTATAAGTAGTCTTTATCTAATTTGATTTGAAATTTACCGGTAAATTGACTGAGAGCCGAGGAAATATACATGTAGTTTTTGAAATAAACCGTTACAATCCCTAACTTCGTTATGACATGAATGTCTCATGTCGTCTGAAAGAAAGTTTTCGTTGCTAATTCCGTTCTTTTGTCGTGATCCTAACTCAAATACCTTTAGAATGTCTTTACGAATGAGTACAATTTCTCAGTGAAAATCGCCTATACCTAATGTCCGTCCTACGTTCGTCCAACATTCGACGTCAAAGAGAGTTAACTTCGCATGTAAGGTACTTTCCCGAGAAATTCACTTTTTCACTCGGCCTCATGATCCAATTACTTTTCGGCTCTTGGAACGAAGTAACCGAAGCGAAACGTGCTCCCATACCGCGAATAACGAAAAAGAAATATATCATATTCTAAGACATCTCAATTTAGCGTCCATTAAATAGGGAGATATATCCATTTGAGATACATTTTCGGAAATTCTACGCGAAGAGAATATTATAGCTTTCTTTCATATAAAATTCCTTTTAATTTCATCATGTTTCCTAACAGCAAAGAGATGAAGTATCGATAGAATTCATTTCACTAAAGTACATACTCAGTAAACAATTAACCGTAACATTATATCAATGTTATAATTTTCAATTTAATGAAGTAGTTGTAATTATTACATTATTACTATAACTATTACAATACAACATTAATATAATATTATTAATGTATTTATTATATAACGTATGTCATATTGCACAACTACATTATTTAGTGGGAAATTTTTTCCGGGAAACATTGATATAATATTACTGTTGGTTGGTGTTTATTGGGTTATATAATTTTTAATTATAAACTTCAGTTTTTGAAATAGCACATATCAAACGAAAGGATAATAAATTAAGGTAGAATATCAATATATTGCTCGGTCACAAATTTTACTGTAAAATTTTTACTGTAAAATACTCTCCGTTTATTTACAAATGAACATATCCACGAATATACTTAAAGTTCAGTTGTTCTGATGTGGGTTGCCATTTAGTAGTGCTGAACTTTTTCAATTAATTTTCTGTCATTTTCTTTTTCCTTTCCCTAGTTTCCTCCTCATTTTCTGTTCGAAGGATAAATAGAGCTATAACGACGAAAGGAATAGCGTAATTGAATACAAAGAAGATTTTGATACTTTGCGTCCACGTCCGTTCATCGCTCCGTCTTAAATACTTTCTTTTCATTTTTCTGCGCGTTCGATCTCATTAAAAAAAAAAAAAAAACTATGGATTCCACATATCTGTTTATTTTTCTTTCCTACATTTCGATAAATTCTTATTCGGTGCTAATTAACAAATTAAAAATTTCTCTGATTAAAAGCTATTTAATATTCATTTAATTTAAAGTGAAAGAGCCATTAAAAGCCTGAGCACGGATCACTTAGTGCCATTAGATCATTTTCGTCAAAAGGTTATTTATTAAGTTGTTATTATTACATAGATTCTAAACGTTTCGGTCCTATTCTAATCTATATAATAATAACAACTTAATAAATGACTTTTTGACGAAAATGATGTAATGATACTAAGTGATCCATGTTCAGGCTCTTAATGGCCCTTTCACTCTTAGTTCATTGTATATCAGAGAGCTTTATCAAATATTTATTTATTTATTGTGATGCCGATTAATAGAAATAGCTGGTCAATTTCCAAAAATACATGCTGTTCATCGTGAGAACTTTTTGCGTCCCGAGTCGGGATTTCGGCTGCACATTAATTCCACGAATAACAGAAGCATTTTGGTAGCTGGAACCAAAATTTCGGATACCAGCATACCAGAGAGGGAATTGGACATTAATAGCACAATCTCCGTGTGTCGCAAACAGCGTAAAGGAGAGATAGAACAGCTACAATACAAATATACATCGTGACATGTACGGTTCCAGGCTGTACTCCGCTTTCGTAAATGTAACATCGCAAATATATTTATATCGCGCACCAACTATTTGTCTTTTCTCAATTTCCGGTTGTCCGCCGATGCCAATCTTTCAGCGCACCCACCGCACATTCTATCTCTTCGGATAATTTGGTCCCGTATAGTTTGTTTTCTCGTCTCTGTCTTTTCTTCCGCAACTATAATAAAACAATCTCCGTGTGATATATGTGTACGAAGGCGTTGAGAATATAGCGGCGGTGCCTTTATCGAGCGGTTCTTCTTTTTTCTTTCTTCTTTCTCTCTCTCTCTCTCTCTTTCTTGACGTAGATCGGTCGAGCGAATAATGTCTCCTCGTAGGTTGCCAGGTGGTGAAATTTTGCGACAATATGGCTGTCTTCCGCGCTACTTTTTGTCTCTAGCTATTGTGAAAGAAACCCCGCTTGTTGCTTGTGTCTTTAAAGCACTTCAAACATCTTCGTGCATCCTCCCGTTTGCGCCAACCTCTTTTTGTCCCGCGAATGATCTCCCCATCGAGATGTTTCTGCGTTGGGGAATGTTTCGCGTTTTCCGTAACACGTTTCCGCAACATTCTTCCGACCAGAAGTTACTCTCGAATTCCAATAACGATATCGAGTCGATACATTATGATTTCTATTCGACTAGCGCGATATGCATCGGTATGGAACGATATGAAACGGCAAGAGCAGCTGAAATTTAAGATGACGGTAGGAAATTTCAGAAATTCAAATTTAATTTTCCGCCGACTGCCGCGCACCACCGACGCTCCACTGCGGTGCGTTACTCGCATCCAGAGTCATTAGAGTGTAAATAATGCGATTACGTGCAGCTGACGCCACATACAGCCAGATGGGATCGGACTTTTCTAGGTGCGCGTTTCAGGATTCCCGACGGACTGACGACAATGGCAACTGATCGTCTCAGACAGCTGCTATTGGCGAAATGCGGTTAATATCAGCCTGTCAATTTTATACGATCGCTCGTTGCCACAAAAAGCCTTCTTAAGAAGAGCTTGAACGACGCAGATCACGATCGGTAATTCATTTCATCTGCGTATACCGTGAAGATTTTCGGCAGAGCTTTTTTTAATTCGAAGCAGTCGGCGCGGTTGAGATGGAGCCGGGCGAAATGGCTGCTAGACCGTCGGATAGGCTGCTGGTCAATATTGGCGAAATAGTTCTCGGTGTGTTTGATTTGTCTCCAAATAAGAAATTCCATCGTCATATATAACGCATTTATTACGTTCGGCGAACGTCGCTCGCATGCCCGTTCGAGAGCTCGTGGGCTTCCCGAGTGACGGGCGGATATTCGTTTCTCCGCCACACCTATATATATATATATATA
>NW_014555795.1:110784-150843 GCF_001313825.1 Dinoponera quadriceps
GTTTTAAATTGAATAAAGAAATATAGTAATCATATGGTAAAATGATTTATGTATGAATACCATACGGGGATAAGTTTTAAATTGAATAAAGAAATATAGTAATCATATGGTAAAATGATTTATGTATGAATACCATACGGGGATAAGTTTTAAATTGAATAAAGAAATATAGTAATCATATGGTAAAATGATTTATGTATGAATACCATACGGGGATAAGTTTTAAATTGAATAAAGAAATATAGTAATCATATGGTAAAATGATTTATGTATGAATACCATACGGGGATAAGTTTTAAATTGAATAAAGAAATATAGTAATCATATGGTAAAATGATTTATGTATGAATACCATACGGGGATAAGTTTTAAATTGAATAAAGAAATATAGTAATCATATGGTAAAATGATTTATGTATGAATACCATACGGGGATAAGTTTTAAATTGAATAAAGAAATATAGTAATCATATGGTAAAATGATTTATGTATGAATACCATACGGGGATAAGTTTTAAATTGAATAAAGAAATATAGTAATCATATGGTAAAATGATTTATGTATGAATACCATACGGGGATAAGTTTTAAATTGAATAAAGAAATATAGTAATCATATGGTAAAATGATTTATGTATGAATACCATACGGGGATAAGTTTTAAATTGAATAAAGAAATATAGTAATCATATGGTAAAATGATTTATGTATGAATACCATACGGGGATAAGTTTTAAATTGAATAAAGAAATATAGTAATCATATGGTAAAATGATTTATGTATGAATACCATACGGGGATAAGTTTTAAATTGAATAAAGAAATATAGTAATCATATGGTAAAATGATTTATGTATGAATACCATACGGGGATAAGTTTTAAATTGAATAAAGAAATATAGTAATCATATGGTAAAATGATTTATGTATGAATACCATACGGGGATAAGTTAATGCATTCGTGCATTTTATTTTAAAATATATAATTATAAATAATTGTTTTTATTTTTGTTCTTGTCTGGATTTTATTTTCTTTAAATTACATTGTCACACACAAATCATATTTTTCTTTGTATTTTGTATTATTTATATTTTATTCTGTTATGCACAGACATTATAATAACAAAATAATATAAAAAACGCATGAAAATTACTTTTTGTGAACATAAAAAATTTAGATTTAACTTTTATCATCTTACCCACATATAGGGGCAGGACAATGAAATGCACATGTTCTCAAAAGATTTAACAAAATTCTAATTTATTTACAAGTTTTTTAATTTATGCAGATGATAGGTAAGACTTTAGCTAGTAAAAAATTTGATAATTATTTTTATCAGTACAAAAATGAGGAAAAATTGACAAAATTTAAGTCGTTATCAAATCCCTTTTTCCCTTATATGCAAAGTCAAACCCGTTAGAGCTATTTTAACCTTATCACTATAATTAGAGTTACCTATGCGGTTTTCAACCTTGTGGATTATGAAAATCGTAATTCTCTGTCTAAGGAATGGCGTCATGTACGTTATTATATATACTGCATTCCCTAAATTGAGAGTCATATTATTTTCAACCTTATAAATAACATACATAAGTTTGAAAATCGCAGAAGTAATTCTAATTATAATAGTAAGATTGTAAAAACTGTTATGTAATTATAATACTTTCAACTTTACATATATATGTGAAAAACTAAAAATTGTATAATAGTAAAAGACTTCAATATAATTTATCTAGTGTATCTTTATATTATATTGCGTCATGTATACTTTACTATTCCATAAATTGAGAGTTACATGATTTTTAGCCTTACATATATACGTATAAAGTCGAAAATTTTGTACATAATTTTCGTTATAATAGTAAGATATACATGATACAATGTATGCAAGGCGAAAAATTCGCCGTTGGACGGACAACGATGTCGTTGGTGAAACGCGTTAACTATCGCCTGTTTTCTGTAAAATTTATATCGCGCGTGCATATACACGTTGCTCACTTAGCCCAACCTGCTACATCATTTTGACTCGCGTAGTTATTTTGACTCGCGAGTTATTTATGATTATATACAGTAAAGTGACAGAGCCGTCCGATCGCAAGCTTACTTGCTGCACGCATCGCGAATGAGTGCGCGTCTCGTTCGCAAATTGATCTTTTCTTCTGGAAGCCTCTTTGGAATATTGCGAAACTTCGCGCACGTAGCGCGCGGAATTTACGGTCCACTGAATTTAGCGTGTCCCCATAATATTTTTATCGCAAGTGGTTCCGAGGATCGTGCAGCGAAATAACGCGAAACAGTGCAGGGGAAAGTTTTGTCGCTCAGGTCTGAAGCGTACAACGCTCGCGCGTATCCGGCTAACGTTACCTAATCTCGCGAAACATCAGTTTCCGTGCAAACTCGACTAACGTTTCGCGATTGCTCCCACCAGTCGCAGGGGTTCGCGAGGAAAAATCTCAGAACAAAGAAACTCCTTCTTCTGCATACAGAAAAATACATATTGTATATGAGTAAATGTTACGTATATTATGTATTTCATAGGTTCATATATCCGCAAATACATCACAAGAGTTTCTCACAAACATCAAATTTATTCAAAATGTATTGTAAATCTTAGTAAGTTTAATACTTCAATCAAGAATACGAAATTAAAACAAAAATCGGGTTGTTTATATAATTATTATATTTTGTTTATTTAAATTAACCGAATCAAACCTTTCTCTTGGATAAAGTTTCATAATATTATTGAAAAGAAAATTAATTCTTTTTTTGAGCATATGATAACAAGCTTATCTCAAATTTGTAATAAATATATTTTAAAATTATTATAAATCAAGAAATTATTCTTCTCTATTGAAGGTAACTATTACTCAAAGGTAACTATTACTCAAAAGAAGGTAACTATTATTCAAAAGAAGGAAAGTAAACTGAGTAATCGCCTTTCTTAGCAATAAAATAACTTTTTTCTGTGTGTGCGCAGAGAAGATCTCGCGGTTATCCGTACTCGTCACTCAATCGCAAACGAAATGGAAGAATTCGAAGAAATCACGAAGACGCACTATCCCGGATCGAAATTTTGATACTGCTTTGATGTTTTTGAAGATAGTTTGCATCTACTCAGATAGCCCATAGATTAATAAAATCCTATTTTCAAGATGCCGACTTTTATTAATTACTCTTTTAAATTTTTCATTCTGCACTCAAAGAATTTTTCTCAAAGATACATAAATATTTATGAAATGAAAAATCATAATAGTTTTGTTCGTTTAGGATATACTTATAACGTCGAAACAAATGAACTGTACGTCGCTGCCCAGACATTGCTATGCACACACAATAATCTATATTTCTATTGTTCTTATAGACGCGTTCATAATAATACATAGATCGTCATTAATCTCTTGACACTTTTGTGTGTGTGTGTATGCGTGCGTGCGTGCGTGCGTGCGTGCGTGTTTGTGTATGTGTGTGTGTCATTGAAAATCTTTAGAGACTATATATATATATATATATATATACGATATTGAGACTATATATATATCTTTAGAGAATATATATGGATACTTATACACCACGATTGTTGAAAATTCCCCCCCCAAAAAAAAATAACAAAAATATTTTAAATACAGCTGTTGAAATACAGCTTCGTTTATAACATAAAATGTAAAATGATGTATGAAGAAAAAACAACATATACAATATTATTGTTATTTCATTAAATAATTGATGGCAGTCATGAATATACAGACAAATTTCTAACGATTCTGTATCTAATAAGTGTCAAGAGATCAACGCTAGCGAATGTACTATATATTACACAAAAGTTATTATTCAGAACAAAATTTCTTCCCATATTCGTATTAGACATAACATGCAATCCAAGCTGCAGTGTCGAAAATGGATATATTAATACGGGACATTTTTCTTTCTGATATTTTCTTATACGGTAAATTTATATATAATCAGGTTAAAAATATATCCGATCAAACTATTCGTTTATTAGTGTCATGTATATGTATACATATCGATTTTAATTTAAATACAAGTATATTCTAGCTACGCAATAGAAATCTAGTAAATTCTGCTATTAATATATTATTCAACAAACATTTCTTGTGCGTGTATAGATAATTAACATAATTTAAATTTACTTTGAATAACCGATTTTATCGCTAAAACAGCGAAAATAAAAATTTCAGACATCATCAGGATCAAAGAGTAAAAATACATTATATTATTAAAATTAAAATCGAATCTATTTTGATATCTTAGTTCCTATCGTGTTATAAAAATAAAAGTTCGTCAAAGAGCCATAATTTCGACTTGGGATCGTTATTATCCGCGATTGTCAGCATCAGCAACCGTAACACCGTCGATCAAGGAGATCACTTTAGAGTTGGATCGTGGAACGGAGCTTAATTGAAAGCGTTTAAGTAAGGGATAGATAGATAGATAGATAGATAGATAGATAGATAAAGAGAGAGAGAGAGAGAAAGAGAACGGCTGTCTTTCCTAATCTAGAAAGTCCACGGCAACGTGGAAGTCGTCGCATGTCATCGAAGTCATTCGCGTCGTTCATGGGCTGACCAGTAATGGCCAATATACGATATGTTGAGTACGCGATTAAGTGAGCGAGGCATTCGCGGTAAGAGGAAACGATGGAAACAGCGCCGCGGGAGATATAAACACGAGCGGCGAATGAATATGAATAAGGCGAATAGAAATGGGTAATTCTGGCTCGCGTCTGAGATGTATTTTCAGCGCGCCATCGCCGTTGCACGCAGTGATGTTGCAAACGTGATTTAACTCTCTTTGTAGCCGCAGCTAATGGAGGCAATGTCCTCATCTCGCTACGACATCGAACACGTACTGTCGTTGTTCCAACGACTAATATAGCACGCCAAATTGCCGTGTATTCTGTTTTTGTATCCGCGTGCTTCTCGCTCAAAGCGAGCCGACCATCGCGATCGATTATCACGATCATTGACATTCTGTTTTACGCGCGAATTATTGGTTCAGCCGGAATGTTCAGGTTGATTTTTGCTCGTTTTTTTGCGATAAATACGGCGTCGCGCATACACTTGACAACAATGTACTGATATGATGTGTTACACACCCAGATTTTCATGATTGTTACGACATGAGACGATCGATGATAGAAACTCCTTACTTTTTTTTCTTCATTATATGTTTTTTCATTACATTTGCGGAGCAAATGAATTGTATAACTGTATTAAATCAATTGAAAGGGAGTCAGTAAATAAATTTCTATCATATAAAGATAGAAATCTTTTGTCATATTGATACGACAACAAATTTACGATTACTTTCGGATTTTTATGTTACATCTTACATGACATTTCATATCAAGTAAATTCTAATAATTTCTCTCCTATTTTTATTGCGTTCTATGTGATAAAATATGAGTGCAATGTAAGCACTCACAATGAATACAACCTTTACTTGTCGATATGTAAAGTTGCTGCCGTAATTATGCACGTCTGTCTGTCTAGATATTATTGTAAAGATAAGACTTCCATGAGATCGCTTAAAGAACAATTTGGTTCTATGGAATGTTGCAAGTCGAAATTTCACTCAAGAGTCGAAACGAAGTTTCTTCCTGACACGATACATGAGATTTTCGATGTGCGAGATATCTGTTGAGATTATAAAAGTGAGAGATAGAGAGGAAACTACGTGCATGTTTCTAACAGAGCTCTTTTGAAAAAGTCTTACATTTTATATAATCTTCTATGAGTTAAAAAGGTAGAACAAGCTTCGGAAATCTTGAGGGACATTTACCGAGAGTTCCATCAAGAGAACTATTAGTGGGCAAGGAGCGGTAACTTAATTAGAGGTTACTTCGATGAACAGACGCAATCAAAGCGTTCAAGGTAACATACAGAGTGAAATTACTTCGAGCGGCAACGTGAGGGCTTCGGAATATGGCTATTACCTATTAAAAAAGAGCGCCGTAGTCTTCACTTTCCACGAACGTGATCTTTTCATTTGCATACATTGTTTTGTTTCGCTCGGAAAGAAAGAGAGAGAAAGAGATAGAGAAATGTTAGGCGATCCTCAGAAAATATTCGCGTGTTTGAACATGCAACTTTGCATACCGCGCTTCGTGCACTTGCGTTCTCGGTATCGAATGTGATGTTCCATCACCTAATGCTTTATGAGTTCCAACTTGGTCATAATGCGACGGAAGCTCAGAAAATTTGTGTTTCGTCTTTGGACCATCTAAAGTTAAAGTGTGTACGTTCCAAAGATGGTTTGAAAAATTCAGGTCAGATGACATGAAGCTTCAAGATGAACCTCGCACCGGAAGACCAAAGGAGCTTGATGACGACGTTCTGAGGGCTTTAGTGGGTAATGAACCACTATTGAGTACGAGGAAGATCGGGGATAAGTTAAGCCTTAGCCAAGTAACAACTGAAAACCACTTGAACAAGCTTGGCTTTGGCTTGTACAAATGATGTCGTTGGATTCCCCGTGAATTAAGCGAAAAAAATATGGCAGATCGAATTTCTATTGCTTCTTCTTTGCTTGCTCGACAACAATATGAGCCACTCTTGGATCGCCTGGTTACTGGTGACGAAAAGTGGATTGTATGTATGACAATGTAGTGAGGGAAAGAGCCAAGGTAATGCCAGACACTTCGCTTCCTACCCTTGCGAAGGCCAAATTGCACCAAAAAAGCTAATGCTTTGCATTTGGTGGGATTGTCGAGGTCCCATCCACTGGGAACTGTTGTAACCAGATCAAACTGTCACAGCAGACCTGTATTGTGATCAGCTAACTCGACTGGATACAAAAATACGTGAACTTCGTCCAGCACTGTATAAGCGAAAAGGTGTTGTCTTTTAACATGACAATGCCAAGCCTTACGTGGCTTTAAGGACGAAAGAGAAGCTCCAGGCTCTTGGTTATGAAGTTTTATCACATCCACCATACTCATCTGACTTGGCACCATTTAACTATGTTCCTCTTATGTGTCACCCATTTTATGATTTAATTAAGAGCCAGTCAGGATTTGTGTGAAGGAAAAGTATTTGTTTCTCTTTAAAGTTGCGTCAGAGGACGAAGCAGTAACCTCTGGATTCAAAATTGGTGTTTCTAGAGAACAAACTCCTTTCCTCGGATATTTGTTCGTTAAAGTTTCTTTTTACTCTTTGGATAGGCTAATTTTTAGCCAAGCATTAAAGTTGTAATATGGGATGAAAGGACCGATTACTTTCCTGTGGAGCTTCTTCAGGAATCTGTAGTATCTTATCGATAAGATGGATTTCCTCTTCTACGACTTCTGCTGGTTCCATAGAAATTTCGGCAAGATGTTTAGACGAGGATTCTCCACTTAGAAATTGCTCTTCTGTAATCTCCGGTGCGTTTTCATGGGTCAGTGGAGAAATATCCCCTTGTCTATCTCCGGATTCCGGGACATCCCAAGAGGGCGGGCCATATCATAAACATAAATTTGATTATGAATATAGGATCGAAGCAAGTTTGTCTCAATCCTTTGCTTCGGCCATGTCTTGCCTCTCGGATAAGTTCAACCGTGAAATTGTGACTCTGTCTTATCTCTCATATAAGCTCAGTCATTCAGATGGTATAGATTATATAGATAAATAACCGTTTATCTAACGGAAAACCTACCTTGGCGTCATTCCAGACCTTCAGAAGGTCTTGGTTTCTGTTGGGACGGTGAAGGAGCTTTTTCCCTCGCCAATTTCACAAATTATTGAGAAAAGAGGTTATCTCTTTCATCTAACTTTTGAAGTATTTCCTCCATTTTTCTCATGCTCTTTTGTAACTGCTCGTTGTCTTTATCTGTGCTGCGACTCCTTTTCTTAGATTTACTCATAATCTAAAACCAATAGTACCAGATTGTTAAAACAAATCAAATCTTTGTAGAGAAATTTCTTGTCGTCATGGTATCTTCAGCACGAAGAAGTGTTATAAAGTGAACAGGACAGTCACCTAGAGGGGAAAAGACATTGCCACCTGGAGAAGGAACAACGTCGCCGGTAAAAGACGCGGCAATTTCAAATGGCTCTAAAAAGTCGTAGTGTTAGTAGATTCAAGTAGCGGTACTACTTACATAATCTTGAGGGCTAGATAACGAAGTTGTAGATAAAAATATTATTCTTTCTAAAATGATAACGGCTTTTCTATGAAAAACCCCGGAAAAGGTAGTTTTTTCCCAGAAATCATTTTTCCGGAAATTTAAGAGCACTATTCCCGATCAGTTAATAAACCCATTGCAACGTGAGCTTAATTTTCTGACCGCTGAGGTCTGAAAAGACCCTAGATGACTATTTCTGAGTTAAATAAAGAGAAAATTATATTATTAGAACTATATATAATTTCTTCATATATGCAAGTTTTATCTTCATATAAGATTATATATTCTTGCTTATATATGAGAATAAAAGTTTTGAATATATTGATATTAATTTTTTTCTGCGTATATATTATACTAGTTTACAGGCCATTTAAGCAATTGTAAACTGTCCTTAAGAGCGTCAAATTGGCATCAAAATCCTGACTCGGGGCATATATCCAGTTATTCCGGCTATTCCAAAGGAACTTCGGATTCGCCTGATGTAGACGTGATCGTCGACCGCTTCGTTTATCCGAAGAGTACGAAAACGCCGGCCGAAGTGCGCCGAAGATGCACATAGGTGTGCGGGCGAAGCCGCATCAAAAACGAGTGAAATGTCAATAGAGAGGATTCGCAGAGGACGCAGGACGAGATCGCGACGGGAATCGCCAGGGAAGCGGCTTCCTCGCGGAGTTCGCAGCCCACCGAACTCTACGTATCCAAGTAGCGAGAAAGCGTGGAAGGTGAGAGACGTAGCGAGCGGGCGGAAAGAAGACAGTGGCGGGGATGGCGCGACGAAGACGACCAGACGGAGCTCTAACAAGTGGCTGCAGCTCGTAACGATCGCCCTCTGTGCCATGCACCGGCCACTCGTACTGCACGCCCTCCTAACCCAAGAAGGTTAACCAACACGTACGCGCGCGCTCGCTTGCACGTCTGTGTTGGTACGTATGCACACTGACATGCTACCAGAAATATCGATAAACACGACACGAAGGTCGACCACGAGCGATCGGTACCCTTCTCCTCCTCGCTTTCGTCTCGAAATAACCACCGTCTATTTCCTTTTCGTTCGTCTTTTTGCCGTACTTTTGCCGCGCTCCCGTTTTATCGCCGGTAATTATTGCTGCGCGTTCCTTTCGCGCGAAGTTGTCGACAAAATTACCCCCTTCGCCGAGATATCCAGGCTTGCTCGCGGTGCATGTATCCTTCTGCTTTTTCGACTGCTCACAGTCAACTAATCGGTGCAATTCACTAGGCGGTTTATAGGTTTCAGAAGCGGTTTTATACATGAGATTATAATGACGTCATCAGATAGCTGGAATGCTTCGAAGCGTCTAATGGACCTTGCCCGATGTCGCTATGGCGACGTCTACGGTAACTAGTTGGTTAAGTAATTGGTGCAGGTTGCACCGATTGTTAAATTAAATTGAACTTCTGAGAGACGGAGAGAGGAAGGGGAAGCTAGACCAACGCAGCCGATCGTTTCGTTTATTTCACTTCGGTAACGATTTCTCCGAGCAAATCGAGCGACCTTATACTGTTCGCATATGCGAGAGAAAGAGGGAGAGAGGACAAGACATAACAGTCAGTGGAAACAGCCGACGTAATACCTTTTTTTAGACGTCACTGGCTGACTTCGACGGCCGATAAAAGCGTGAATTAGATCGGCCTCTGTTTCATTTGACCAACTTAACCGCAGAACGGGCTGCGATCTTTCGAACTCACCGAAAATCAACATTGAGATTGGGGATAAGTTCGTTATCGAAAGAGAGAGAGAGAGAGAGAGGGAAGGGATGGGAGGAGAGAGCAAGGAGGAGAGAGATACCCCGCAGTCTTCGGAATGTATTTCGTTTTTCTTACGAGACACGATCATCGACTTTTTCTTCTTGCCAAGTGGTGAAATATATCCCTTTGAATTTGCAAAACTCAATTTTTCATTTTTCACCAATACGAGAATATATATATACGCACATAAGAATATATCGCGATTGTTAAAAAATCCAGAGCTAGCACTCTCGATAAGTCAGTAATCGCATATTCCGACGATTCACGCCGCAGTTTAACAATAATCCGCGTCAGAGCTGTATTTTCATCGGATGATGAAACGAATTTCGATGAAGTGCAAGGCAAAATGCGCACCATTCCATCGAACTAGTCTTCCAATTGTCCGTATACGTGCATATACGCATTATATACGCAGGTGCTGTCTACTGCATGCAGCAGTGCATCGCGCATTTATAAATGTTGTGTCGCGCGCGCGCGGAATATGCCAGCGCTAATTCGTTTATCGAGGCAACCATGATCCCTTAAAAATTCCTCTATCAAAATTATTGTGGATTCCCCATCGAAATTATCGTCGAAAGTATGAGGCAGTCAATTGATGCAAAATTGTCACACGTGAAAAAAAAATTCTTCCGATTAATAACGTCGACTCGACGTCGTCTCGTGATATCCTTCCGTTGCGTGCGAATCTGCCGGCAACGTGGTGCGAGTCGAGCGGGGCGATTCATTTCTTGATCGCCGGCGTTCGTTCGTTTGTTCGTTCAGCAGCGGCCTTTGACCCTGCCGCACGGATCCGTACATGCCGCTCACGCGCGTGCATCGCGCACGTGCCGGCTATTATACAATGAGGGTGCAACCATAAATTCGATGTAATACCACGAAAATGCTTAGTGTCGGCGCCGAGAAAACGTGCGTGAGGTGTGAGCGTGCGTTACATGAGCCGAGGTGAGCAAATGTGGAGAAGAAAGAGAGAAGTGGAGTGAACGCGAGACAGGCAGAGCGAGCGAGCGAGCGAGCGAGAGAGAGAGAGAAAGAGAGAGAGAGAGAGAGAGAGAGCACCGAAATATCCCTTACTCCCGTATGTAGCGCGTGCCTCGCGACCAAGTCGAACGTGTATTAAACGCGTATTTGACGTCACGAGTGTCAAAGTTTGTAGAATACCACCTCGAGCGCGAGCCGGATGTGTTTAATGGCTTTCGGACCCAACGCTGTCTTGACATTGTGAGAAAACGGAGCATGCTACGCCCGGCGGCAAACAGTGAAGATGCGACCCACGAGAGTACCACGTCGGCCACGCGATTGGGAAGAGCGAGGCAGAGAGAGAGAGAGAGAGAGAGCGTGGGAATCGTGCTATTTCTGGTGTCTGAAGTCGCGTCAGCGGATCGCGCCGCTCTCCGCTTTGTCTCGTCGTGTGTCGTCTCATGTCATCGAGTCTTGAGCTTCTCTCTCATGGTCTAGTTTTTTCCATTCAACAATCCCATGTCTCTCTCTCTCTCTCTCTCTTCCTCTCTGTCTCTTTCCTGTACTGGAACTCTCTCACTCGAAGGTGCACACGCGCCCATTTGCCGTCTCGCTCCGGTGCTCTTCGTCGCGCGACGCTCAGCGTCTTGACATCCCCGGCACCGCGACGCACCGTACGCAGGCACGCACGCCAGCGAACGAGCGAGCACGCGAGCAACTTCTCGTGCCCGCTCGGAGCAACGCACGCGTGAACACACGGAATGACACGTATCGGAATGGGTGGTCGCTTGGCGCGATGAGAGAGAAAGAGAGGCAGGAAGAGAATCCGGATATCTCAACCTGTTAAACAGCAAACGCGAGACAGCGAAACGCGGATGTGCCGAGTATGCGAGGCGTTGGGAGGAACGAAGACCGAATGCAAGACAGACCGAGACGCGACGAAAGAGAAAGAGATAGTCGACGAGAAAGATGAAGAGAGGGAGAAGGAGAAAAAGAGAGACTGAGAACGACAAAGAGAGAGATATATATATAAAGAGGGAGGAGGGGAAAGAGAGAGAGAGAGAAAGAGTGTGTGTTACAGACAGAAAGAGACAGGAAAGAGACGGCGCGCCGCCGGTGCGAAGAACGAGCAGTTCCGATTGTTGCGTTTTCACGTTGCGGAAAAATAGTCTTACCTGCTTCACTAGTGGGAGTAGTGTCTGTTCTATGCTACGGGTCTTAATCTCTAGGGTGGCTGGGTCTACGGGGTCGGGTGTCGCCATGATTCGAACACAACTCCGTGCTCCGTAGACTCGAGCCGAGGCGAGAGGGTTCGTTGCACCCCCCTTACCCCCGCCCGCATACCCGGCACGACTGCCACCCTCGCCCCACTACGTCGTCGTTAGCCAGCGGATGCCCTTCTACCTGCGACCCAGCCAATGGTCGAGCCCGTTGAGAGAGCCGGCTGCTGATGAGGGCGACGTCGCGCGACGACGTCGACGCCGACGTAACTACTACTGCCGACGCCGGACGTCGTAGGCCACCGGGCGTCGCGGCGGTGCCGCAAGCCCCGGCCATCTCGTGGCTCTTCGAGTGAACCGTAGTCGTCGAAGCTGATATTAACAGCCAGTAATCTCGCGAAGAAACAAGCGCTGCAGATATTTTCGCCCTATCTGCCCGAGTCTCCTGGCTGGGGGCGAGAGAACGCGGTGAATACGCGGGCGAACAACGGGCAACATTGTCGGGATAGTCGATAACTAAGCGCCAAGCGAGCTTCGCCGAGCGTTCGACGATGCGCACTCATCGGTGGTGGGTCAACGGATATTCGACATGCGATGTTCGCTTGACAGGAAGATCTTCGCGCGGTTACTTCAAGAATTAACGGGCCAACCGGCGGCGATCGTATCGATTGGTATACACGCTTGTAGTGTAGTCGTACAACGTTCAATAAATTAAACACAAAGACGAGAAAAAAGGTTTGGATTGTATCGACGGCCACGCACAAAATCGACAGGCATCGATTGAGGTTTGCGTCCATTGCCAAGGATGAGGGTGAATCTGATCGGAGTTTTTACAAAGTAACGATTCTTAGAAGAGTGTATTAAGAATTATCGCAGTGGTTTTTCACCAAGGTTGTACCGTAGATTTTAATATTACGTCTATGGATAATCTTTAGATAATTCATGTATCGTCTATGTGACATTGACGCGGAAATCTAGATAATGTAAACTATGTACGATATTATAAATTATATAGCACAATACATACAAAGAGAAAGAATAAATTAATAGTACAAATAAACAAATATGTAAATAAATTAGTTTAAATTATAAAATAATTCACGTATTCGCTTTTGATGTTAATTATGAAGATATTTAATATATTAGGTTGGTGCATATGAAATGTCGGATTCTTAAGTGATTGTATAAAACTGTATATCTTTCTTCAAAAGCTGTTTATTCAATCAAAGTATGCTCCATTCGCTTCAATACACTTCTCCCAACGAGATTTTAAAGCGTAGATGCCTGTCTTAAAAAAATTTTGGTCTTTAGAATTAATAAACTCTGATATCGAGTTTTTTAGACTGTCTTCATTTTCATGGTGTTTGCCTCTTAAAAACAGCTCTAAATGCTTGAAAAAATGAAAATCGGTCGGCGAGAGATCCGGTGAATATGGTGGATGCTGCAAAACTTCATATTCCAGTTCGTTCAGTTTCGCAATTGTTTTGTGCGATGTGTGCGGCCGAGCGTTGTCATGGAGCAGTAGCGGGCCATGCCGATTCACAAGCGATGGGAGTACAATTTGGTGTCTCAATATCGTTGTATGGTCAACTTTCATCCTGATAGCAAGTTCCCTCGTGGATACGGCTGGATCCGCTTCCACTAGAGCCTTCAGGTCATCATTATTCACAGACGTTTTGGGTCTTCCGCGCGGCTCATTTTGCAGTGAAAAATCGCCAGTCCGAAATTTTTCGAACCAACGCTGCACTTTCCGATTGTTAACCGTATTCTCCCCAAACGCTTGGTTTATGTTGCGTGCAGCTTTTGCAGCACTATTACCAAGTTTGTACTCATATAAGAAAATGACGCGAATGTCGGCAGAATTCATATCGGTAATAAACTCAAAAGAAATAAAAAAGGGAAGACCTTCGAGAAAACCTATTTTGTTGAAATGAGTCTCTGGCAATGGACAATACGAGTATGAATGAGGTTATGCCAAATACAAAAGTATAACGAAAACAGGGAGGAAAACGTCCGCATGTAAAGAGAATGCGACATTTCATACGCACCAACCTAATATTAAAAATTGAAGAATTGATATATATATATATATCACACAAAGAAATTTTACCATTTAAATTCACTTATGGTTTTTTAAACGGGAAAAGGCAGTGTTTCTTAGTTTCTAATTACAATAAACACAATATGTATAATACTCGTATTCCTTTTTGTCAATATGAAATCAAGTTGGTCAAATGTACTATTGATTTTTCGTGACATCATAAACTATTAAAATTTTGTCATTGTGCTTAAACCAAATAATTTCATCACTTATTAATAAATTGTATTGAATTATATTAGACATAATTCGCTTCATGCATATTTAAAATATCTTCATAGTATTATAAAAAATGTGGACTAGGTTACATAACGGTTTGTACGTTTTTTTTCTTGACTCACTTCGGAACGTAGCCGATGGTCCGACGGAATTTATTTTTTGAGAACGAATGCTCTGATTGGACCATCGGCTCTGTATTCCGAAGTTCTTCTTCTTTTTCTTATGTTAAGGCTTTGGGGCCTGTGTTTTACTCTCATTCATATTGCTTGTGACACACATGCTGATTATATACAGGTATATGGGACCTACATAGTTTAACGCCGACTTCGAACGACATATTTTTATGAAAGGATCTTTGGACAGATATACCGTGGTAGCTTGCCAGACCGTCCGGAGGAAACACAAACGTATACAAATTTTTCCAATTCTGCCGGGAATCGAACCCGGGAATATCACAAACCAATGTTCTGTCTGCTACACCACCTCTTGCGCTCCGAAGTTCGTCAAGAAAAAAGTGTTTAAAACATAATGAAATTCAATGTACAGAGCATTGCACCAACATATTGAGCACTATGCCAGGTTGTCGCTGCAAAGGTATATATGAAAGAGTGAGAGCGAACGCGCAGTCGGTCCGAGTTTGCATAGTATGCTCTCACTTATATGTGTTTTTGCAGCGATGATCCGGTATATACGGCTTAATATATCGACACAACACTCTGTACATACTGTTAATCTACAAATGTTATTATTTAAATTTATCTGTGAGTTTTTACCAGAAACAAAATATAAAAATAAAATTTATAAATGTAAAAAAAACAGAACCATTCCATAACGGCTCATAGATTACTTATTATCTACATGGATGACATATTATACATAGTTTGCATTGTCTACACATAGACATAGATTATTATATTTTGCACGTAATGCTCAACCCTGTCTTTTACTTTAAACGAATTTATAATTTATAATTTTCCGCCAATTCCAACGAACTTTCGAATTAATCGTAAGAATAATTGATATATTTATTATAATTTATTTGTATCTACATCGATGATGAACGTCTAATTTAAGTAAAGCCAGAAATGACTAGTTCTAGACGCTTGCTAACTCTCATGACGATTCTCGGAACGATAATAAATAATGTAAAGTAAATATAATTCGGTTATACGTCTCTCTCTCTCTCTCTCTCTCTCTTTTTCTCACATCATCATAAATTAACTAATCAACTGAATAATCAATATTCGGTGCTCCATAATACGGCTCCGTTGGAACATTCATTGAACATAGAGTACGCGGTAAAATGGGATCTTTCTGAAATGAAAGAGTGCTCGAAAGTAGCATTAAGCAATATATATCACTTCTTCCCGTTGACCAATTTGTTCTGGGTCGGCGCTAACGGCGCTCTTCTTTTCACGTGTTTCTCCGGAACCTTATCTTTCGAGAATAAAAGTCTACTGGAGACTAATCCCCCTTTTCTCTTCCTTAACGACTCGGTCGGAAGGTATTCGGTCGGCCTGAGCAACTGTCTGAAATTGTACGGTCCGTTGATATCTTCCGCGTCATACTCAACCTTGCTGATCTCTTGCCGCTTCTCGATCACGGTGGGTCTCAGAAGTTGCCGCAGGTTAGCCGCGATGTTGAACGTATCTTCCTTCTGCGTCTGCCTGTTATAGTCCGTCGATTTATCTCTCACGTCGCTTAACCGGTTGATCCCGTTTTTGTGATCCACGCTGCTCTGGTGATTCTTCGTCGGACAACCGTTCTTAGGGCTTGACCGACCCGGCCCGATCTTCTCGGCGCCACCGTTAACAGTCGTCGAGCCATTGGTTAGTTCGGTTTGCAAGGTGTTCGAAAGATCCGTTTGGTTTCTCACGATACCGTTGTTTATCCTATGGAGTGTCTTATCTTTGCCGTAACCGTTCACCGAGATATGATGCTCGCTGATGGGATTATGATGGCCGTTAACGAGATTCTGTCCGTTGTGGGTGCTCTGTCGTTCGTTCGCGGTGTGGTATCGATCGTCGATCACGGATCGTAGGCCAGCTGGATCGTGGAGATGCGAAGAATCGGTTTCACGTTGCTTGCCCGCCTGCGACTGCATGTTGTTGCCGATATGCAGGTCATTAATCCTTGTACTGGAAAAAAATAAGTTGATACTTTGGTTTCGCGCGAATTGTCACTCTCCGGCCACCAGATAAGAGGGGTAAAATGACAATTTTAAAGTTTGCCGATATTTCCTCATTTTCGTAGTGACGTAAAAATAATGGTCAATTTTTTTCTGAGTAGTTAAAACCTTACCTATTATCTGCATAAATTGATAAATAAATTAAAATTTTAATTTAAATTTTTTGAAAATGTGTCAATTTCATCATTTTGTTTCTATATGTAAAACGACAAAAGTTAAAAATAAATTTTGTTTTATATTATTTTGTTATTATAATCTGTGTACAACACAATAAAATATAAATAAAAATATTATTTATAAAAAGTATGATTTGTGTAACAATATAACTGATTTATCTTTACACATGATATCATCAACATATATCATCTTATTCCTATGTGGTCAATATATTTATTTATTCAATTAAAAAAATATTGTAATATCTGAGAAATCAAAAATAATAATATGTTGTTATATACGTTCTTATATATATTATATAATATTTTTATAAAGAAAGTGAAGATATTTATTATAATTGTGTAATTTTTTATGAAGAAATATCATCAAAATTCAATAAAATTATATATGCGTATCCAAAATACATCTTTTACATTATCTACTATCGTTGACAGATCGAAGCCAAACTACAACAGTTTATTTAAAAACTACAAAATTTTCAGAAGACTGTAATGACTGTAATTGTGCACTGACTCGTTATTTATTATTAGCTTAAAAAGTTAGCAAATCTTTATTTTACCCACTTCTTCATCTTACCCCCCTTTCCCTTACGTCTATTAGCGCATTACGGATCGGATACGTGAATCGACGTTTTTGGTTTTTGAAGCATCGAGCACCGGAAACGATGATTCACTTTTTCAAGGTACTAAAACACGATCCATTAATTCCATTTTCTACCTTTTCACCGAGAATAATGTTTTTTAATGAATATCGTATTAAAAGACATATATTAACTATTTATGTATTCGTTAATTATATATTCATGAAATGTATGTTTTAAGTTAGAATGAAATATTACAGCGGCACGTCCGCAATGCGTTAATAATAATTCGTGAGCTGCGAAGCCACTATGAGATACATCGCAGTCGTGGCATAAATTTACAACTTTACCTGGAAATTTGCCATGATGCCTCTGGCGACGTATAAAATGACACACAAATGCACAATTAGTCGCTGAACATTCATCGAGACGAAACTCGGACAAAGCCCGGTGAATAATTGATTCGTTGAAATAACGATAACGTTCGACATTTTGCGAGTTTGCCACACGTGGCGCGCTTCTTACCTGACATTTTTCTTGGAGCTCTTTTTTTCGTGCATATCGGACGGATGTCTCAGCGCTCTGTGCCAGATATCTGACAGATGTTTCTCTGGCGCCACTGCAAAATCGCTTTGAGCCGCACGATCCCTTCTCTCGGCATTCACTTCCAGAATCTGACCATTCCGATTCCTACAACAAGGATAATCTTGTTGTCTACGTCAGCTTAAAGTAAAGTTTTTACATGGCACCGACGAAGCACAGCGTTCTGCGACTAAAGGACTATTTTCGTGAATACATGATGTACGCAAGACAAAAATTACAGAGTATTAATTGGTAAATTCGACAAACGTTAGCATAAAATCATATTTTTCGCCTGCTTAAAACTCGAAGATGTCATTCGTGAAGCCGATATGAAACTGTATTATGTAATCTAACAAGGAAATAGACGAAAAACGTCTCTCATCGATTTTGATCTTTCGGATGTGTTCAGCAGCTGAAAATAAGAGACACGTATTTTTCGCATGTGCTTTCATTTAAAGGTCGAAACAACAAAGATAATTTAATAAAGTCGATTATGAGCGAATATCTCAGCCCTAATAATCTGTATTTTATAACTCTGCATTAATATTCTCAGAAAGATCATTGCAATTAATTATGGTTAATTATTAAGAGATTATTTATGTTAAAAAATAACATAAATTTTAAGAAATTTAAATACTAAAATATTAAAATTTAGAATAAATTTAAAATTATAATAATCTATAAATAAATAAATAAATAAATATATATATATATATATATATATATAAATCTATATATATATATATATAAATCTATAAATAATCTAATATATATATAAATCTATATATAAATCTATAAATAATCTAAATTAGCATCAAATATTATAAAACTATATTTTGATAAAATGACTTTCTTCCAGAGGTTGTTTTAACCCCTAAATATGCGAAAAGATACACGTAATAGAATATGTGTCTCGGTTTTTCTACAACGTATCTGAAGCCTATCAAAATCAGCGAAGAATATTTCCGCATGTTTTCTCGTAACACAGTCTTAGGGCTCCGCTGGCCTTTATCGCGACGAATACACGAATATCGATTCTAGCATCATGCAAACTAGCGTTCAGATACCGGTCAGATTTCACGGTGTACCTCGACGATGGGTGGAGGTCATTTTCTAGCCGTATCAACGGTAAGTCCCAGCCAACTTCGTCGTCTTCGAATTCCGAACCACTTGCGGTGTGAGTGCCAGAAGCATTCGAAAATTGAGCATTTGAATTTCCAATTCAGATACACGACGCTCTAAACTAAAGTGACGGACGGCTCGGTTTATACATATCTACCTGCTCATTTCCTCTTTCAAGTCCCGATAATACTTGACGGTGTTCTCCTCGTCCGGCTGTATCCCGCTGCGGTATTGCAATATCGATTGCACCATGTTGAATCCTTCAGGACGCACGTAGTCGAGCGGTGGCTCTTCGATATCGCTTAATCTGACGCCGGACTTGTTGCGACGCAGATTTTTATGCACGTCCTGGTTCTTCATGTGCACCTGACGATGAGAATAATCTCGAGATAAGCATTTTTTATCGACAAACCGAATTAACTAAAATAAACTTAATTGAATTAACGGCGCGAGACAGTCGACGCGAACACTGATATGGTTTCTATATGTAATGTCAAGTAAAAGGATTATACGACATCCGCCTTATTTCAGGGTTAAACCCGAATAAACTTTTTTTTTAATTCCTATTCCCTTGCAACAGTCATTAATGACGTCAAAAGCGAAAAACGTATGCCTAAAATTCTTGCAGAATATATCAAAGACTCGGACCAAATGAAAATATCAGTCCGGTTTCGGTTCCGCTTCATTCAGTTCCGGTCCATTAAAATATTTAATAAAGGTTTCGGATTCCGGGCAATGAAAGTACCGGTAAACCGTTTAAATTATGGTTTTTTCAGTTCCGCTTCTTCAAACTTGTTTCCTTATTGAAATTTTTATGATTTAAATTATATATAACATGAATGTATGCATTTGTATAATGGCATTTTTTCACTATTTCTATCTTCTGCTCTTAACTTTTTTGAATATATAATATTATTCTTGTTATTTGTAACCTCTTCCTAACGGAATATGTAAATTATATGGATTCTGAGAATATTCGGAAAATATTTCGATATTCTCTAAGCTTTCTCAGAATATATATGTTTCGTTAGAATAATTTATGCAATTCAAGATGACTGCCTTTCTATTTATCCCAAAATTGTAATATATTACTTCTTCTATCAATCCTCTTCTGTTCAATATCGTCGAAAACTCTGAATATTAATTTTTTTATCTATTTTAAGAAGGCCATATTATACTATCTTGTTTCTCCTCGACCCATTTTATACCCATTACAGTGTCACTACAGTTTTATAAATAATTTTACAAACAAATAACATCCTAAATAACATATATTTCATAACTTTGAGTTTAGAATCAATTAAAGAACATTTTGACAAATGTAATTATTAACATTTCAATTTAAAATATTGATTATTAACAAAGTTCTCAGAGAACATTAAGACATTTTAAATCGTGGAAAAGACGTCTTTTAGGCAATAAAAAGTCTAAAGGCTAAAAGTCTAAAGTCTAAAATGTCATTTAGACATACATGTCTTTTAAAATTATCGTGCAAAATAGAGGGCGAAGCCACCTTCTTGTCTATGGATGCATGTGTATGTAACTTTCTTTTAAGTTACGTCGCGTAATAGAGAGCTAACGCTTAGCTCTGTTAGACAGGAGAGTGGTTTTCACTTACATTCTGAGAGAACTGAATCAGGTCTGCTTGTCGTAGTTTAGGATGTATTGGGTCTTTCGCGGTCGGCTTCTTCCTGATCACCCTCTCTTCCTTCTTATACCATCTCTGCACGATGAGAGCCGCATCTTCGTGCTTCAATCCTTCTCGCAGTAACGCCTTGTGGCCGTCGTAGACGTTGTCATAGTTATTCAAGATCCTCTTGAATCGTTCTTCCAGGTCGTAGCCGAAACGTTTGCGGATGGTGTAACCGCGAAAATCTGTGCCGCGAAAATAAAAATCTGTAATTTCACTGTACATATGTAACATGTAAAATTGTAGACTGCAAATAGCAGCTTGCGACTTTTGAATACACGTACGACTCTGTATTATGGTTGCGGCGTTCTTTTCCAGATTCTTACGTTCTTGTTCTTGTCGTTCGCATTTATTTATATCAGTGCTTTCCTGAGTCTTACGTTTCGCCTTATCTATGAAAAAATTTAAAGAAATAAAATAATTATCAGTATAATGTTGTATCAGAGTCAGAAAAAATATATAAGATATTTTTGGTAACATTAAATTACATTATTTAGCAGAGGATAGGAAAGAAGGTAATATTGATATTAATTTATTAGCATCTAATATTTTACACATGGGACACTTATGACAGTTTCGTTTTTACCGAATAAAATTAATTCTATTTTTACTGAATAATATAAAAATTAATTAATTGATATAAGTACTCTATTAATATATAATTTTATTTGTATATCTTTAGCACATGTTATATTATAATTCCCTGTTATATTTACGGCTTCAATAAAAATAAAAAATTCTAATATTAATCTGAGATCTTTCGAAAATAAACATATTGATTCTTTATAATTTAAAACGATATTTACTAATTAAAATAAGAATTTGTTAGAAATAATTTTAATAGCCTTTAACAAATTAACCAAATAACTAATAAGTTGAGAAATAAGATAAAATAACTCAGAGAGATAGCAAATATTGTTGTGTAGCAAATAAATACAAGTATTTTTTAAGTACTGCCCAATATTTTAGCATTTAGTTTTTGAGATCATTTTATGAAGAGATGTTCATATATGTATTTTTTTCATAAAACTTCCTCAAAAATCAACTCCTAAAATATTGGACGGCTCTTAAAAAGCATCCTGTGTATTAATTTATTTTTATTTATTATTATTATTGCTTCAGCTACTTCAGCATAAAATTTACAATCCCCCTAAATTATATTTTTCCATGAGAGAAGCTTCGAGGTATTCAAGTTCTTGTTTTGATCTTACATTTCTTTAAATAGATATCAAATTATATTTCATGTTAGAAACTAGAAGAGATTTATATTATTAAGTTTCAAAATCGAGCTCACATACCTCGCATAAAGTCAAGGGCTGAATTTTTCTCTTTTGCGCGTCTTTGAGCCAACATTTCTTCGGTATGCTTTCGCGATAACCATCCTCTAATGTGACGCTGCAGCGTGACTACCGACACGGCGAATTGCCACTTTTGCTTCTTAAATCTCATCTTTGCGAGCCACCGGCGGACGCAAGCCTGCACTATAATGATTTTTCTCAACTGTTCCTCGTAAAGTTTCGAGAGAAATTCGACATGATAGTACTTGAGAAAGACTTTTGTTTTGCCTAACGCCCAACCATCCATCTTGAGGCGTATCAGAAGCAACCGACAGTTTTCACGATTGGCGATCACGCGTTCGTCGTAGCCGAAAGCGAGGAAACAGTATCTATAATTACAATTGTAATTATAGAGAGCAGTAATTATAGTTGTATTCGTGTAATCGGTGAAAGTTCAAAAAAGGCAAAACTGTTGGATTAATCACAAAAATTTGGTTCGATTTTTAATTCTTTTTTCAACGATAACCCGATCATTTTTTTCGACAGAGACGTGTGAATAATGCCGCAACATTGCCATTACCAGAATTATAAATAATTACAGTGCTTGCTTAGTTGAGACGAGTTAATTTCTTCCAATCAAACACGCTAAAATCAAAGAAGCTGACACATTTCACGTGAAAAAATAACCCCAGCCAAATTTCTTCGTTTTGAGATACGTTGAAATTTTTATGATTCTGAACAAATGTCTCCTTTGCCACGTTCACATAAAATCATTCACAACAGATAAAGAGATTTAGAGCTTTGCATTCATAGAACTTGATATAGAAGATATTGGTTATATTTCAACATTCAAGAATATACGCATATGTATACTTATTACGCATAAAAGAAAGCATCAAGCTATTTTAAAATAATATGAGAGACACTCAAGTTCTATGACTTCAAAGCTCTCTTTGTTTATTGATTTTATGTAAACGTGTAAAAAAAGACATTTGCTCAGAATCACGGAAAACTACAACATATTTCAAAACGAAGCAATTTGACCGGGGTTATTTTTTTCATAAGAAACGTGCGGAATCCTTTAACTCGAAGATCGAACTGAACTTTTTATCGACCCAACATTTTGCATCGCCGCTGCGATTACAATCATTAACTCAGATATACCTTTTAAGGAACTCGTTGAACGGTATTCTGTGAGAAAATCCATTCTGTCTGATGCGTATCGTCTCGAGGACACCGGTGTACCTCAGCTGCTTAACGACCTTTTCCTTGGCGAAGAAACGCGGGCTTCTTGAATCGTTTGGTTTGATACATCGGACAAACTGAGGCGATCCGGATACCATCTTCTGCAATAGATCCATCAGCGAGTATCGGAAGTACGTTGCTACCGTTTGCTGAGCTCTAGATTGCGACGCCAATCCGCGACTAGAGTAACGTTCCTGCGTATCCATTAACGTATCATTAATATTTCGTGTGCAAAATTGCAGAGACACACACAGATAGAGAAGTATAATCCGACACACCTTCGTGTTTTGGTTCGAATGCGATTTCCTTGAGTCATTTTCCTGCAACGCTGAATACAGGTTACCGGTCTTCGTGATCGGGCATTGGAACAAGAACCGGACCATGTCGTACTGTGATTGTCGAACCAGTTGAATGACCTCGGGCGGCAGGAAGTTTCTGTTCTTCTCGAGAAAACCCTCAGCCTGATAGACTACGCGACCAGCGAAGTGATGGATCGCGAAGCACACCGCGTCCGATTTTGGTCGCACGTAGAACTTGGATTTAATGTTGTTATGAAATTTCTCTGTAGGAAAAATCAAGTGGTTGAAAATACGCTGGTAGCGTCGACTATTCTCAATAGTAGCAATTCTGGAGGTTATGCCCCTATTCGACCGCACAGAGAAAGAATTTTATAATAAAAAATTTTATTTTTTACTTTTATTTTTTTATAGTAAAAAATTTATCGTAAAAACCGAGGAATGTATTGACACACATATGCTGTCTTAATTCATTATCCTTTTTTTTAAATATGCACCATTTATATTTTAAGAATTAAAATATATACTATTAATCTTTTAGTACGCAGCTATGCATGTAAGTAAAAAAAAAAAATTTTTAATATTTTTCCGGGATTCCTAAGATCATAAATAATTGTTTAAAAAACAGAAATTTCTAGAAAAATTCGTGCGCTTAAAGATTAAGCAGAGTACTTATTAAGTAGGAAAGTTACTGTTGAGAAATAACTAGTTACCATTGTTATTACTCAAAAAGTAATGAGTTTTCATCATAGTTTGAAGAACTTTTTTTTTTAGGATCCATTGCTTCCTATTCCATTTGTTCCACGTGTATTCTACGTGTTTAAAATAACGATTAAAGTAACAATTATATTTATTATCATATATTCATTATCGTTACCCAAAAAATGTAATTGTTTTACCATTACTCCAATGAAAAAGATATAACGTTGTTAATAAATCGTTACTGATAACAGTGATTCGTAACGAAGTTACAAGTAAAGCATTATTTCATACACAACCCTGCTATTAAATACTATCTACTATTAAAGAATTTACTATTTTCTTTAGGAACAGATAAACCCTTCTGATAGTATATTTCTGTCATAATATTAGAAAATATAGTAAAATTAAAACAAATTAACATACATAAAGAACTATAATATTTTGTTTAATGTTCTCTCAAGATCGAGGATTAAAAATTACAAATAAGATGTTAGAATTCAACGAATCGGCTGACTTCGATCTTGAAATTCTCTTTGATCGGTTAAATCTCAACTTTCAATCTTCCACAATCCTCAGTTTCCAACGTTAAGTCTGACATAGACTTTTCCGTATCTCTCGAACGGAGATTTCCACAACAGGATATGATTCGCGAAATAATTTCCGTCCGAACGGGAGGCGCGAAGCGACGGAATCGGAAAGTACATGTCCGCAGGATAACACGTATGGAATGCTCACCGATCAGAGATCGATTAGTCGCCCTAGGGAATCTGCTCTCCTCGTCGAGAAGCGCCAAGAGCCCCATGGGCTTGCTAAGCAACATATCAAGCACCGGCCGGTTATCAGAGAACTCGACCAGGTCGACGGGTATTCCTTCAGCCATGTACTCCTGTTGCTCCCATGTGAAGATGTGCTGGTTGAAGTAGTACTGTATCTGCTCGTTCGCTATGTTGATACAGAGCTGCTCGAACGAGTTCCGGGGGAAGTTCTCAAAGCCGAAAATGTCGAGTAACCCGATCGCCAGCGGCTCGTAATTCGGCGAGCGGTTGAAGCATAGCAAACAATTGATCTGGTTGACCATCCAATCGAATAGCCGACCGTAAAGACCTTTTGCCATGGCGTCGCGCGCCGTACGAGCCTCGGCCACTGTATTATTCCGTGTAATTGTTTCGCCTCTGGTCATGACCGAGTTCGACGTTAAAGCCTCCAACAGATCGTTCTGTTCGACGCCGAGTAGCTTCGAAACTGAAAGTGGAAAGCGGCTTTTTCGATCACATATCACGTGTGATTAATGACGTGATGTCTCCGTACGGATTTGTTTATTTATGGAAAACAGAATTTTACTAGCTGAGAGTTATTAATATTTGATAATCACATGAAGATCATTTAAATTCAATTCCAGGTCTTAAGTTGCTTTACTGAACTATTCTGACTGTTTATAAGGATTGATATTTGATAACTTTTATTCTCTCTTATACATCTTCAAAAAGAAGAACAAGAAAATTCAGTTTTTCTTCTAATAGGATTAATAAAAAATTTTAATTTAAGAAGATTATAAGATGAATTGAGTTTAATAAGGATTCAATGAAATTTATATTATGTATGCAATAAAATATTATTTAAATGCTTGTGTAATTAGAAAAAATTGACTATTTGAGGGTTGAAATAGTCAACTGAAGTTGAAATTTTGTATTCATGTTTCTCGAGATTAGTGTGCTATTTTTAATTTCAATTTTTAATATCTTCTAAACTAAAAATAAAATTTTGAAAAGAAATTAATGTAATATTGAATACTCATATATACCAAATATACAACATTTCAGAATTATAGACAATTTTGTTTTAAAAATATAATAGTACAAAGTTTACAATTTATAGCATTACTCGAAATATACATACATATGCATATATATTTAAATACTTCTATCTATTATTTATATATCTTTAGATCAACTGATGAATATAATTTTAATAAGAAAAATAAAAAATAATATTTTCGTATCTGTAATATTGTGTATACATTTTTTCCTGAACTTTGTTTTAAATTAACATTTATTATTTAAATAATAAAATAATATAAAAAATAAGAAATGTAATGTATAATAAAATGTCTAATACATATATATATATAATGAAACGTAATTTTGCTTGATAAATATTTAGTTTATGAATAACTGTCATGATGCGTCGTTAAAAATGCAGCATTGAACTTTACGATCCTTAATAAAATTTAATAAAAGTTTGAAATTTAGAATTCAATAATTTACATTCAATAAAAAACAATGATATACCGAGAACTAATATGCCAGAGTTGACGAACTGATAGCGATAGGTATCAACACGATAAGTCATTCATAGAAAAATAAATTGTTCACCTATACGCAACGGAGCGGTGTCGATAACTCGGCTTTTATTGTCGGTGTTGTCCTCGGTTGCCACTTCGGCGAATTCGATGTCACCCAGATGCAGTATAGCGGCCAAAACTCGATACACCGTGTCTACTTCGCTGTCCTGAAACCCGAGCACTTTGAAGCCCACCTTAAGCTGTTGAAACTTGTCGATGTGAGTCTGCGATGTGTGACTATGGTGTGTGAGGTATCGATGATACCTCCGAAGCGTGGGATCGAGGTAAAATTCCGAAAGACGATTGTCTGCCTCCAAGCCATCGTACATGTAATAGAAAATGTGGAAGTTCCGCTCGCCTCTGCGAAAATTGTAGAATTCTTATTGATGAATTCATCTAGAATTATATATAATATTAAATATATTATCAGAGATTTTCAAAAGTTTTTTTGAGAATTTTAGCTGTATTTCTCTTATCAATAATAACGAAAATTTTATTATAAAATACATGAAACGGTTCTACTGATATTCAGTCAGACGATAAGGAAAAGGCCAAATAAAAGTCTTTTTACTGATTTTATAATGCAATATAATAAAATTAGGGGGGGTCCTAGAGTCGTCCTGTTTTATTGCAAATTTGTTAGTACTACACTCGTTATTGGCTGCACAGAATTAAAAATTCTTTTGCACAGTTATAATACTACATTACACCCATTAATGTAGGCGAAGACGGTTAACTTTATTCGAAAAACAATGAAACGTACTCGGCTTGAGCGACCACTCGCGACTGCTCCAATAGGTACACCGAAATCCGGGCGCCAGTCACTTTCCCCGCCTTCGTCATCGTGAGGTCCAAATACTTGCCGAATCTGGAGGAGTTGGCGTTGATGCCAGTCGTGGCGTTACCGAATGCCTCCATTATAGGGTTAATCTGAAGTATCCTTTCCTCCAGATTACGATTTGGCGCCTTGCTGAGATACACAAGCTGCTTCAGCAGCAAATTTGCGCTCTCCGTCTTGCCGGCTCCGGACTCGCCACTGATAACGATCGCCTGGTTCTGACGTTGGTGGAGCAGCGCTTGGTAAGCTGCGTCGGCGACCGCGAATATGTGCGGAGGATTATCCGATCTTGCCTGGCCTTTGTATCGTTTCTGCTCCTGAAATGACAAATCGTTTCTAATGAAAATCAACATCTGGATTTTCAGCCGCTGAATACCGAAGATGAACGTTGTTTACATATTGACAAAGTCGGATTTAGAAAAACCACATCATAGGGTTATAGAAATTTTTTCGCCCAAATTTATAGAGAACGATAATTCGCTAGCACAGCAAATTTTACGCTGTAGCAACAAAATTTCCCAATTATTATGTAGACAGCAAAACGATTTGTTAAAAGTACTAATTGTCATTTACTGGATTATTATGCTGAATCTAAAAAATATTTTGCTGTAAGAAAAAATTAGCAAATGTAGGAAAACGCTATTTTCTTCTAACAGCAAATATACAATTCCTAAGGACAAGTTCACTCAGAAGAATTTTTCTATCTTGTTAACAAAACTCTTCTCTACTTACAAATAATTCATAAATTTGTTTATGCCAGGTAATCGCTGTCGCAATGATTATACAATACAAATGATGGTTTTGCTACAACAGGAAAATTATTTTTATTCTTATTTTTATTTTATCCAATATGAATGAAAATTTCTCGAGTTTGAACGTACAGACAAACGTTCATCGTTTCAAAGAATTTCTCATTCTTAGTCGTAAGAAATGTTATTATTATTGGAAAAAATTTCATAATCATTCTCCGCGGTTAGTCCAAATATATAAGATAATATTATACAAAGAAAAATATTATTGTTACTAAAAGAAGACACGTGTTTTGAATGAAAGTCATTGTGACATATGGACAAATTTCGGAAGTAGATTTGTATTTCCCGACAGTCATTATTAAAACTTTGCGAATTCTTACATTTTCAATCAGAACTAGATAACTCAAGTGAAAGCTAAGATCAAAGCTAAATTGAGCAGTATTATTGTTTTCGTGTTTCCATCAAATGTGATATAAGAAATAAAAATAGAACGTCATGATATTGGAATATTTTCGTAACATACACACTGAGAAAAATGTCCGATTATATCTGATCGGATAATCCAATTAAAAAATCCAATTAAAAAACAAACATGTCCGATCAAGTGTGATGTCCGATTAAGTCATGTCTTTATCCGATAAAAATTATAACGGATATAAAAAATACGACTAATTTTCCGATTAGATTTCATCGGTAACTACATCAGTAATTTCATCGAATACTTTATCGGATAAAAGTGTCCATCACTTGATCGGAATAAAAATAATAATCAAATACATTTAATCGGTTTACCGATAGAAATTTTTCTCAGTGCAGATATCTAGCAATTTATAAGCATAAACTAGCTTTGTATTCAAACTTTCAAGAATATATTCTCGTGTACTATGACTTAAAACACACAAGTATAATATTATCATGTTGCACGTTAATCTTAAAAAATCTTTTGAAGCAACGACCATATTCTTTTGAATATTGACCATATCAAATGGTTGTCACAAATGTGCCTTTGGTATTCATAAAACCATATATAAAGGCGATTTCATTACAATATTACATTATGTAACCTGTTGTTACAGTCTAAAATCAAAGGCATATAAATATAAAGAAAATCATGAATAGTATGATTATATTCTAAAGGCTGTTTTGTAAGAAACGATTATTGTTATAACAAAAATTGTTGTACATTTTAAGACACTTATACTTCAAGAAATCCTATAAATCAACGGATATTGTATCTCGATTAACATGCTGTTGAAATTTGAAAAGATTCATAAAAAAATAGATTTACGGACCAGCTACCTTAAGAACATAATAGTAGTATTAAAATATTGATTCGAGGACAACTCTGTTGCTTGAGTTCCTTCAACTCAATTCGAGTTGGATAGACTCGTCTCTTTTTCTATCGTGAAGATATATACTCACGATGCCGGTGTATAAGCCGAGATTGGTGAAGGGATTAACGGCGACCAGTATGTCGCCGATGTACGTGTAGATCTGCGCTTGCTCGTATCGGTGCTGCAATTGCTCGACAATCGCTTCTTCCGATAGCATGTCGAGCGCCGCCAGATCGTCCATATACATTTTCTCGGGTCTGGTCTTGCGGTCTGTCTTCAATTTGCCGTGCTTAGTGGTCACCTCCGGCTGCCGGTGGACACGACCCTCCGATCTCTGCCTGCGAATCTCTTCTCTCAGCTGTCCCCTAATCCTTTCTACTTTCGGCTCCACGTTCATTAGCAAAGGGTGCTCCCTCAGTTCGCTGGCGAACGGCCGATGCTCGAGATCTTTCACTAAGCACTCGGCTATAAAGTCCGTCAGTTCCGACGAATATATGTCTGGGGTCTTCAACGAGGGTGGTGGGTTCCGCGGGATTTGAAAGAGCGCACGCATAGGGTGCAATTCCGACAAAGGTGGATCGCCTTCAGCTAACTCGATCGCGGTGATACCGACCGACCAGACGTCGCAGCGTGAGTCATACGACGAGTCCAGTTGCTGCTCGCAGGCTATCACCTGGTTTTGTGGTACAAATGAGAGATGTGCTCTCGCCATTATGATAAGCAAAAAATTTGATACTAAGAACTTGCAAAAGCACTTGTCGGGGAGCTGATGATCTCATGAGACTCAAAAAATGAATCATTTTACAGATGCAAATAATAAAGTGTTGTCTGATCAACAGATAGTGTTTGAGAGCATAGCGTGTAACTGTTTCATCAAAAGCCATAATTTCGCAAACATTTTTAATTAAAAGGTCATCAGATTGTTTTATTAGAATTTCCGGTTACAACTATTTCTATTCAAGATATAGATACAACTGGGAATTAATCATTAAAAACACATAAAAATAAAAGAATAATATATAAACACACAATAACACAAAAACACAAAATAAAGACTTATGAGAATCGAACGAAAAAATTATTTGGCCATGAAAAAAAATAATAAAGAATCTAAAACATCAAACTGATTTTTAACAATAATTGTAACCTAATACAAACATTTCGATTTTATTTCCGGTACTCATTGAATAAGACCCGAATATTTGTGCTTGATTGCAATTATTGTTAAGAATCAATTTCACGTTTCAGATTCCTTGTTACTTTTTTTTCTCACACAACTTTTTGCACAATCAGCCTTTATTAATTTATTTTTTTAATTAGATATCTCGGAGAGCCCCGTTTGTTTTTCTAATTATAAAATAAAATTGCACATATTGAGTTTTTATTTATTAAAAATATTGTCCCATAAATGAGACATTGACTATTAATGGGTCAATGAATTAAATATTATTTGAAATCAAACGAAATTTGCAAGCCCTTAATATCTCAATGTAGTTCGTAATTTTAAGACACGTTTATCTAACTAGCCACTTATCTACTTAGCTAGCCCTTCATCTAAATGTAAAATGAATAGTAAAGGCACAATCATGCGCTATTTATGTGTTTTTCAAAAATGAAATGCAAAATTTTCTATATAAACGTACGATAAAATTTCTTTAAAATGACAGAATTTGTTAAATCAATTATGTACGACAAATCTATAGTATATGTGTTCTTATATCTAGATAGTTTCGATTTTTACGTTGCAATTCTTAAGACTTCTCTCTTAAAGCAAAAAAATATACTTGTCAAAAATTCTTTAAAATAAAAAAAATTTTTAATCTTTAAATTATGTATGGGAGATTTACGTGATTTTTGTGTTCTTATATACAATGATTCCGATTGTTGAGTACCTTTGGTATATTAACTGTGATTCAATAATTATTTCTATTACGAGAGAAATCCCTTAAGAGTTGCAGCTGAAAAATCAATACTACTTAAATGTAAGACCGCGGAATTAATAGATAATTCCTGTATATTTGTCTTTTTGAATAGCTTGTTATTTATAAATGAGAAGCTGACCAGTTCACTTAGCCTCCACTAAAATTATTGTTTTTTGTAACAAAGAGAGTGAAAAAATTTTGCGTCTTATTTTCAAAAATAGATGAAAAGTGCATAATTATAAATGTTTATTATTCCTTTTGCATTAGGTAGCGCGAAAAGGGAAAGGGATGGCTAACTAAGTAGAAATTTTCGAAACGTTCGATTGATCAAAGATAATGGAAAAATACTCGAGCCGCTGCGCTTTAATTATTTATCATACATGTATATGTAATCGAGCTAAATTTACCTCCGGTGCCATCCAATACGGCGTTCCGACAGATGTGTTTTTTCTAGCGAGCGTCGCAGCCAGGTGCGACGATACGCCGAAATCGACCAATTTGACGCGCGCTTCTTCAGTGAGCAGGATATTGTGACCCTTGACATCGCGGTGCATACAATGATTACTGTGTAGAAAGATGAGGGCCTCGACGGTTTCTTTCAAGATATAAGCTATCTGGTCGTCCGTTAAGCGACTGCTGCGTTTTTTGAGACCCTGCACGAGATCGGTCACGGAGCCTCCGGTGCACAACTGGAACCGGAGCAATAAACTTTTTACACACGTCGACTCCGCCGCCTCTCTGGAAGACTGAGAAATTAATCTACGGGAACTATACCACTGCTACACGAGAAAAAAACTCGGTTGTGTAACTGAATTTTCTATTGATTGTGGGCCTGTTTTGTGACTTTTAACAACATCATTATTAAAAGTAGGATCCTAGATATAAATACAGAAATTTTAATGGATTCGATATAAGGCTTCAAAAGTCGCTACGTATGGCAATGTTTGGAATAAATGAGTAAGAAAGTGAGAGAAAGAAAATAAGTAAGGAAGAAAAATTAATTCGCAAGAGATTAATCTGAGTAATTAGTTTAATGCCCGCTTTTATCATCATTTTAATCTAATCAATGATTAATTCAATTGACAATACAATTGACCAATCGTATTGAAGCTTAGCTAATTGTCCAATGCGATTGTCAATTTGTCAATGGTGAATTGCGTTGATTTATTCGTCGATTACATTTAAATCATGAACGAGCAAAGTGAGAATACTCTTCTCAAATTTTTTATAAATTCTCATTATAACCTAACACATACACACACACATACACACACGCACACACACACACACACACACTGTACACAATAGAATTATTTTATTTAATCACGACATATAAAGATTAGATAACAAAAATGTTATAACTTAGAAGCCATTCAATAATTACATTACACCACAAGAAAGGGGACTTATTAGTTATTATTTTATTATGCAGTCTATTAGCTTATGGGAAAGTTTGTAATAGCAGGAAAGAAAGGGGAAGTAAGACCATGGAACGTCATATTATAATGGCATAATTTGTAACTATGGATGCGCATAGTTATCCACTTTGTTTGCGCTCATGATATATTTAGTTGATTTATATGATAAACATTTTTATGTTTTTTAAATTTGTACAGAACGTCATATAATATCCTGTATATGTTCTTAATCGTTAAAAAATTATATATGGATCTTGTGATTTAGATAGGCAGTCAAACTAATATTTCTATAACATTAATGCTTCTTTATCTATATCTAGAACTTTAGTTAAAAGTTACAAAATAATTCCACAGAGAATCGAACGAAACTTTATTTGTAAAAACCGAAATATTCCTACAAATGATTTTTGTTCAGTCAATTGTTCTCAATTACTTCAATTAAGTTTTAGCCAAATGTTCGGACGAATGTTTTAACAATCGTAGTAACAAAGACATTTCTCATCACTAAGTTTTTTTCATCTGACCTCCACCCAGTTATATGCGAACTGAGATTGATCTTACATATATATCTATAAGGAAGTAACTAGTTTTAATTTCTCTCTTATCGGAAATTAATATGCAAATTTTTATTTCACCCGTCTAGTCGAATCTGTTTTATTGCGAGATAATATTTCGACGACGATACCTCCATCACGAACCATAATTGATCCTCCTCCTGACCGGGCTTCGCTCGTTTCAGAAATAAACCATGAAAGAGAGGGATATTTGGGTGCTGGCTCAAATCTCTCAGCACTAAGTACTCCTCCTCGATCTCCTCGATGTTGTCGGCAACATTTTCTAGTATTTTGATGGCCACCTTGCTATTGGTTTCTTTGTCGTAAGCGGCGTATACCTCACCGTATGTACCCTCACCGATCAGTTCTTCCAATTGAAAACGCCCGCCTGGATCGGGTATCACGTCGAAATTAACGTGTTGACTTAGTCCGTGGTACGCCATGTTGGTCCCGTCTCCGGTCATTTCTGTACATAGTAAATAGTTTCGGACTATATAAAAATTCTCTAATTTATATAAAATAAACTATGCTATAATATAATAAAGGGAAAGAGATGATATTATGGCTCTTGTAAGTATAATCGCATCTCTAAATATCTATTAATATAAATAAAGCTAATAACACAACTGAACGCTATTGCAATTAAAAAACTGCTATTTCAGCCCCAACTATTGAATATAATTGTATATAATAGATGAAATTCATGTTGTGTCCGATGGAGCTTAACATTATATTGCCTAAAAACATGAATATGTCAATTTATCATATTTAAATCAGATTTGGTACTTTTTTTTTATATATAATGATGTATAATATATACATATACTAAATATATACAGTAATAAAGTTTTATACACTAAATATATAAAAAACTAAATATGTATACTATAATATATATATATAAATATTCTTATAATATAGATTCTCTCTCTCTCTCTCTCTCTCTCTCTCTCTTTCTCTTCCTCTCTTTTTCTCTTTTTCTCTCTCTCTCTTTCTGTTAGGCTGTCTCATCTCGCTGCTTGCGAGATAATAACGCGCCTGGTAAGAAAAACGGTTAATTCGTATTTGTACTCTTCGTGACTATGCGTCGAAATCATCGACCGTGCAAATAATTAAGCGGTTGATTTTTTCTTTGATATGAAAGTCAGTTTGTATGTTAAAAAATGTGTCTATTCAGTCGGAAAACATCAAATTGTATAGTCCGCGGTAAAGGGGTTACGATAGTCGTGAGAACGATCGCACGATTTTCACCTCGTTTGAAACTCATCAAACTAGAAAAGTGTGAATCTTACTCAAATTGCAAACTTCTTGCCACCGGCTGTACTATTGAATCGCACACGATCACTTAGCATTCGTTCGCGAATTGCGTTTGTTAATTTTCTGAAAATAATTTTTCATTTTCGTGTAGATAAATATCGCGCTAATTCAATTATATTTTCGTGATATTTTTCTTAATCTAACAATATCCTATAACATTGATGGTTCTCATTTTTTTCGCAGTAAAAACAATGTCAACTCGAACGACGGAAGTCCTACTCCACTGAGCGAAGCCATTCGAGAATCGAAGCCAGTTGTGGCTTTTTGCCGCTGATAACTGGACGTGCGATTATAAGCCGTAAAAAATCAACCTCGAAGCCACTAAGAATCACGTTCTTCCTTCCCATGAAATTTGTTGTTCTCTCTCTCTCTCTCTCTCTCTCTCTCTCTCTGCCTCTCTATTTTTTTATGCAAGTGACAAAAATTATTTGACGATCACGACGGTCCCGATGCCTTTCGACGACGCAACTATTCGGATATTCTTTCGATTATCTTGCAGGAACTGAGTTTGCTCGATATTCGTTCGAGCATATCGGCGAAAGGATTTCTCTCGGAGTGCTTCCAACTCTTACCTCGCTAATTTTGGATGCGCTTAATTTCACTATGCAAATTAGACTCGATTAGACTCGTAGCGTGACCGACAAGAATGTACCTTAATTAAACATAAAAAGTCCGACGTCGAACTGTATTCCCCGTTGAAATTCTGATCGGTGGAAGTTAATTACGAAAGTTATCGACGGACAATTGAGACGATTGAGCCGAGCTGAGATAATAACTTTGAAGATGACAGGTACGACTCATGCAACACGTTCGACAGATATGATTGTCTGTTTGAGTAACGAGCGAACGCGGCGTTCCAACAGCAATATATTCCCCGTTATTCTTGTTAAACAACTTTCCCGCTGTGCAGAATTTATGCACGCTGTATATGCGTGCATTAATTACGACGGCGTGCAACAAAATAGTAGGAATTGTGTCAAAGATGCGTCTATTAATCGTCTGCAAGTGCGCGGGAGTCCGCGCATGTAATTATAACGATCGTTAGTGGAATTTCGCGAGAGAGATTGTAAGTAAATACATGTACCGTAACAACGGTTTACACGCAAAAGTTGACGCTCACGGTAATAGATCATTACTAGAAGCTAAAAAAAATGCGCGCGCAACTACAAACATGCGTTTATCGCGTTAAGAAACATGAGATTGTTGAGCGCACATCTGAAGTGACTCCACGTTTAATAGGCTATTTTTCGCATCACTAATCTTTTAGAAAGTCCTAGTTTATCAAACTGAATCGGTTAGGGGTAACAAAAATGTGATGATGGTTTTTCGAGAGATAAAGGAAGGTTTTCTTGGGAGATAGATTAATTATGCGCTACGAGAAAATTTCTTTCAAAGCTGAATAACAGTTAACAATAAATAAAATAAGGGATATATATTTACAGAAAATATTTAAAAATATTGTGAATATACACATGGAAAATAATGCTGTTATATCAATAGAATTCACGCACAAAGAAGACACGAAAATTTACAGAAGGATAGCAAATTTTATATACTGTAGCAAATAAATATATGTTTTGCAAGGGATTTTTAAGTATTGTCCAATATTTTAGGAATGATTCTTGAGATCATTTTAGAGTGAAAAAATGAACATAAATTCATATGAACTTTTTTTTTATAAAATTATCTCAAAAATCACCTGCTAAAATATTGTATAGTATTTAAAAATACCATGTATATTCATTTATTTATTATGACAACATAAAATTTGCTCTTCTCTTAAATTATATTTCTCCTTGTGGACAGTATTATAATTTTGAAGTAAATATTTTGATTCGAAAGTAATATTATTAAAACTAATACCCGAGTTGCTAAACACAGTGTATGATATACTAGTTTCAATAATATTATTATTGAAACAAGAAAAATTGATTGCAATTATACGATGCTATTAACTAATTTTATTGATATAACAGTATTTCTTTTCTGCACAGATAAAAATATTTTGCTGGCACAGCAAATTGTTAATTACTCAGGGATAGCAAAAAAATTTATCTGGATAGTAAACAGATTTATTTAGGTAGCAAAAAGATGTGTTAAGGGTATTAATTGCTTATGCTATATAGCAAGTTATTTTGATTATTCCAACTAAATTTTATCACTGTCACAACGTTTGCTATAACAGCAAAATTATCTTTCTTGTATAAGAAATCGTTTTGCTATCCTTATAATAATTAAAAATTGGTTGTGCTAGTAAAATTATTTTTCCTCGTGCGTAAGTGTGAGCTAATCAGGCAGCGGTTACCCCTTTGAGGTAAAGAGATAATAATAAAATTCCATTTTAAAAGTATTTAAGCAGTCTTGAGATGAGAAAGAGAAGGAAAAAAGAGAGACGGCGGTTCTTCATGAAATATCGAGAGATGTTCAACAGCGTATCGGCTGTACAATAATATGCAATATCGGAGACGTTAACATTCAAAGCGAAAGTAGTGAAACTTGGCAGTTACTTCGGTTAAGAGCAGCTCGGTTATAATAAATAATTATTATCCCATGAACTAAACCATTCTAACGTGACGTTCCGAGAAATTCTTCGATGAGCTCACAAACAGCTCTGCTGTTCGCAGAGAACGTTCGATATTCCGTGACCAGGATAATAATAGAATAATAAATCCGATCAATGGCGATCGATTCTTGCTGGTCGATTGCGACCAGCCCACCAGCCATTTCATAAATCGATACCCTTTACCGTAGACATTTTATTGCGATTTCCGTGAAAGCATTGTCTTTGCGATCCTGCAAGGTGGCTATTGTCGTAGGTAGGGACCGCGACATTTCATCATCGTGAAGATTCGATCACACGCTTCGATACCTTCGACACACTGGGCTATCTATTACTCGCCAATAACCGATCGCATGCTCGGTCACGTGCTGAGAGTATTAGAGCGAAGAAACCCGACGTGAAATCGGCTTAAAAGTTCAACCATAACGTCCAAGTAACGTGTCCCGCTGCCTTGGATGACACTTGACTGAATCAAGCAACTGGCTGACCTAAAAACTCACTATCTATTATAGAAAAAGATATATCGAGGCAACACTCAATGGAATTGAACGTGTTCAATTTCAAAGTTTTTCACATGGCGAATCGGCAGCGCTGATTCTTTTAGCAAGATTTTGACGCGTCTTTGAGTTCACGTTTGTGTGAAACTGGCTACAAATTTCGATTGATGCTTTAACTGTCAAATCTTTATCGGTTTCGATGCATTATCGGTAGTATCTATCGTCTGATTCAGATATGACTCATATCTTAACTTGCTACCGGAGGTAGCGAATTATTGGAATTACTCGTATAATGCAGTTATATGTAATAGATCGAGCTTCGATAGTAGAATTCTTATGTCAGATTATTGATCCTACTTGATATTTATCTGACTTCACTCGTTTGCAGTTTGTGCAACAAAATTTGCGAAACTCTGAATTATCTTTTTACATATACGGAAGCCTACTCCTCAAGTCGACGAATGTAACGTCAGCCACTTATTCAAAGCGTTATCTGCACGAGAATTTTATCGGTCATCAAACACATAATGGAAGCCGGTTCCCTTATCAATAAGTCTCCGAATATCGAGTATCGATTTTACGATAATGCGATTTAAATTTTTTTAAAGTATATTAATAACTTTTTTAAAATACATTATTAATTTTTTAAAACGTATACTACGCTAAAGTATATACTGGATAATATGCTATCATAGGTTCACAATCAAAAGTTATATTTGAATAATGGCCCATTGAAATTTTATGTTATTTTAACATGGAGAATGTGTTAAAAAGTATATAAATATAATGTTGAATTAACACATTCACCTTATATCAATCACCTCAATATACATTAAATATTATATTTGTATATTTTTTAACACATTCCTTGTGTTAAGGTAATATAAAATTTTAGTAGTCTGTTTTTAACACAACAATTTTTATTGTGTAGAATAATTTAAGATTTTAATTCTTTTAATTTTTTAAATTAAAATTTTTTTGTCTTTTTTACTTTTTCTTTCTTCTTTTTGTCTTTCCTTTTTTTAGAAAACGCACAGTGGAAGACGCGGGCCAATTGCCAGAGAGCTGTGGTAGCGTTGTCGACGAGTGGAAATTATTCTTGAACAAGAACATTTTTCCATTTTATAGTTTAACACAGAAAACGGGACCCGCGAGTGAAAAAGCGCAACAGTCTTCTATTACCGCGTATGCCAGCGGACATCATCGATCGTCGTGTTCAACGCGACTCCGAAAAAACTGTTCTGATCGTTTATCCTTGATGAACTAATTAGTACGAGTATATTATACATTCGTTTGCACATAACAATTTTCACACGTTTTTTCCGATAAAATTAATTAAAAGAACATCAAATTGTCACAATTGCGGATTATTATTCAAGAGCTCATATTGTAATCGATTATGACAAATGACAGTATACAGACATTCGATGTGATAACTATGACGGAAAATTTAGAAAAAAAATGTTAATATCTTTATTACATTCTTATCTATTAAATAAGAGTACAACAAAGAGCTAATATTTACACCGTGTAGTGTCATATCACTCTTATTTGAAGTATCGGAACAGCTGATGGTCTAATGAAAGAATTTACCTTCTAGGAATTAATAAAAAAATAAGTTCTTTTATTGAACCATTGGCTGTACGCGCGTTTCAAACTGTATAAAAGAAGATATTTAAACCGTGTTAAAAATCTACACACTTGTGTAGAGATTAATCTTTCTTCGATTTTTCTACTCGATAATTAAGTTACAGTGTTTGAAAACAACGGATGAAGAATTAGAAAAGAATACACAGATAGAAGTTTTAGTTATTTTCCTGAACCACAAAAATGGAAGTAGCAATATACATATAAGGTTATTATCACTGATACTATAGTAACACTATAGTAACACTTACTTTGAAAAATGATTCTCCTGACTATAATTCTTTTACTATGATTCATAGTTATGGTGTTATAGTTACAAATACCAAATATTTTTCTATTAGGGTACCTATAAGTAAATAATCGTCAATTTTAACATTTTTTGTACGTCCCAGAAAGTTCACTCTAAATTTTTCATTAAAATAACATATTGATCGTATGTTATTTGTTAACACATTGAAAATGTTAATTATTTGACACAAACATATTTTATTTTACATTTATATATGTTGTTTCAACTTAAAATACAATGTTAGAATAACACAAGGAATAGTTTAAAAAATACGTGAAGAGATAGTTAAAATAATTTGTAAAAAAATGTTGCTGGAACATATTTGTCCGTATGTAATGTAAATAAAA
>NW_014555795.1:150852-206116 GCF_001313825.1 Dinoponera quadriceps
TAAAATAAATATTATATTTTAACTCATGAAAAACACATTTTTTTCATGTTATAAATTGTTTCAACATAGCCTCGATCTTGCATTCTTCACATTACTATTTATTATTAGTCCTGCGCCTATTGACTGCACTATGCAGCGCTACTTATATTTCTCATGTTATATTAAGACATGAATGAAATTACTTTGAATTATTCGTAATAAGAACATTTAGTTTTGATAAATTTGACTATTTCATATATCGAAGTTTATGACCTTATTTAAAGGCTCACTTTAATTTATGTTAATGTTCAATAATTTTAAGAAATACTGATCTAAAATAATTATGTGAAAATAACTCAAAATAATACTTTATTTTTAAGTAACGCACAAAAATGTCAAATTATTAAATTGACATAAATTTAACACATGAAAACATCACCAAAATAATAACATACGAGTTGTGTATTAATTTAACATTGAAATTTTAATTAAAAGTTGATAACACAAGAAAATTTTAACATTTGGGCGGAAGATTTCTTACTGTGTAGATAACAAAAGAAAAGCGTCCAACAGACCTCATTTTTCCTTAATTGGCCTAGATAATTACTTATTACAAATGTTCATTATTAACCAAACGACATCATAGACTAAAAATAACGACAAATAGATAATATGTTATCCTTTGACGTTATGCTGCTATTTAAAGAAGTGAGAAAAGAAAAAATATACCTATTTTCACACACATTAAGCTTTAATAAAATCATAACATTTACCAGGCTCAACATTTACTAGGTCGCAAAATTCATTAATCTTTCTAATCGTTCCTATCGTATCTGGATATAATATGACGCTGAATGATATGACATAATAGTCAAGCTGTCAAAATGACAAATTGGTCAAATAATCAACAGTCATAATATACATGCGTATTCACACACGACGAGAACAGCGCGGACTAGCGATTAGAAAGACCAATGAATTTCGACCTGATCAATGCTGAGACTTCGTCAAAACTTGACGTGCAATATTTTTCACGAGAAATTACTATTCGTCGATCGTAACTACACAGGCGTTCGATAAGAACTTTAAATCTTTCACATTCCACGGAGACTAAGATCGTATATCTCACACTGCAATAAGTCACGAAATTCGCGTGACAAGAAACTTGAATGTTTTAAAGTCGAATATATTTCAGAGATTAAGCACTCGCAGTTCCACTTTCATGACTCGCATCGTCAATTAATATCCGATAAATCGCTTGTACGGCCGATAACGTTGTCAGTGGTGAAATATAAGCGTGTAAAAAACACACTGAGAGGGAGGGAGTGAAGAAGGGAGAGAGAGAGAGAGAGAGCAGGAGTGAAAGAAGGAGAAAGATAAGCGAAAATGCGCGAATTTTTATTTGCGCGCACCAATGGTCTTAAAAAGTGAAAATTTTTAGTCAAAATTCTGAATCTTGATAAAAATGATCTTTTATATGCAAAAAATGTCTTTAAAAAAAAAGTAACTATTTACATATGGTTCAACAATTATCTCACTTTTTTTAGATAAGTACAAAATAACTCAATTTTCTCATGAATAACTTCTTCTAAAGGATGCATCATTATTATTATTTCTTTTATTATATTCTTGAATACGAAAAAAATTTACATCATTTTAGAAAGGATTTTATATTATTTGGTCCAATATTTTCATTTATTAATTCTCCTCGAACCTCATACAGAGTCTGATAGGATCCCTAGTAGCACACTTCATTGGCATTACATTGCCCAATGTTGAACCAATGTAACGCCAGTGAAATATGCTACTAGGGATCTTATAGCTACCTTATATCTATACTTATTAGGATAAATTATACAAATCTAAGAGAAGTCAATTATTTTCAAAAGAAGGAAGGCAGGAGGCGCAAAATATCAAAGAAAAAATAAATAATATTTTGTAGTGTAAATGTTGGTTATTTCATAACTGTAATTTTTTTCCAGAAACTTTCAAAAACTTTTAAAACGTTCTAATCAAAATAAAATGTTCGTCAAGCTTTCGGTAAGCATGCGTTTAAATGTCTAATAAACTGCGTGGAAAAGTATTCTAAGCTTAATATAAACGATTACGTAGCTTGCTGGAAACTGATTATGGCTCACTTAGAGCGTTCGGACTCAAGAAGCGGACACAAATCTTCATGGAACTTTCTGCGAGCAGTCAGCATGTATGCATAAAGAAAAAAAACTATCAACGGCTGGGTCATTCATCCATCTCTGAATCAGGCTCAACATTGCTTAACCTCGATGATCAGACGGCAAGCAGTGAGTCCAACACTTAAAACGATATATGCTTGCTAAGATGCTTAAGACGATGTACACTTGTATAATGAATTCTTATGATGCTGGAAAATTTTGATTTGTAGAAGCATTAACGAAGTAAACAATTACATGTCGAGGTAGGCATACGGGAATCTTGTGGGCAGCTTTCAACTGATGAACGAACTGCTCCAGTGGGCCATTAGCTTTCCCCTAACTTACTGAAAACTTCCTCACCGATCGCTTCACTCTTGACTAGACTTTCTTGCAATATTGACAAGGAAACACTTTTCTGTTGTTAGGTTATACTTATTTCAAGCACAAATCTAGTTATCTCGTTTCAGAAATAAAAAGACATACAACATATAATATGAAATTACTTATTTCGTGACGTGTTCTTTAAACTTGTTAAATATATAAAATAATCAGTATTCAAATTAATATAATACTTGTATGTAGCAAAATGTCGACAGCGTGGCAGATGTGACTCAAGCTTATCTTTAAATAAGCAATATTTTTAGCATCACATTTATCGATGAATAATCAAAAAATGATAAACGATAACAATTTATGATTATTCGACTACAGGATATTATAAAATTACGTTTATGTCAACTTGAGATCAAACTTGAAGAAACAATTCTTAACCAAGTAATATTAATCACGGTCCGCTGTGCGGTGTTTTCGCCAATTTGCGTGGCCGTGTGTTAATCCGTTTGGAATAGAAGGACAGGAGCTTTTCCCGATTGTACATGCAGACACCGGTCGCGATGGTTCCGCTGGTTTAATCTTTTCAGCGTGACGACGTAACGGTACAGTGCGTGCCATCAATGACCACAACGCGTCAGCGTCCGACGCGCTTGTTTTTGACGTGCATGCAACACCATCGAAACCATGTGCGCACGATATGCTAATTGGCTGCCGAATGGGATAAAAAGAAATTATGCAAATTGGGCGCGCGCAGAGCGATCGCGGAAAGTGTGTCGGCGGGCGTTTCGAATTAGCTTCGTGCTTAGAGAGCCCAAGGATCGCCGCGCCTCGCATGTCGCGCTATGTATATTTATGTGTAAAAAATGTAAACTCTGATTTATATATTTAAGGCGAGCGTCGTAGCGCGTGGAAAGTGAACGGACGACGGTGTTGCGCGGCTGTATAAAAATTTCTGGATGGACGTTGGGCTCTCGGCTTTCAGTTCGATGAGTTACCGTTGCGAGACGCTGAGAAACTCGATCGTTCGCTCGTGCAGATCGCCGCGGTTTCTAGCGAGGACAATTTTACGGAATATCATGTTTAACCCGAACCCGTGAAATTTCACTTTTCCTGCGAATGTCTCGGGAACTCGTTACGATCTCTACACTTCTATTTATATTTATTTATGTTATTAGTCCTCTACTATCATAGCAGTTTACAGCGAGTTTACTTTATTTCGCTTTGTTTTGACTTGATAGATCAATATTTGTACGATCAGAAATTTTCTAATTTGCCGAGTCAAAATTTTTATGCTACTTCGATGTAAGGATGAGCGATATAGTAGGAGATATCGGTATTTCGTATCGATATGTATCATAAATAAAGATAACGGTATACAAAAAAAAATATATATATATTTATTTTGTTTAATAAATATATATATTATAATAAATATTGATATATATTCACACACACACACACACATACACACACACACACACACACGCGCGCGCGCACATACACACGTTCCATTTGCTAGTTTGGTATATCAATATTTTTATTTACGATATGTATAGATGCCAAATAACAATATTTATTTATACTATATTACTTGTCCATATTTTGATACTTTTAAGGATAGATAATGCCTACATAAATGGCCTATAGGTTAATAAAAAGTAATTTTAACGATACTACACTTGTTAATTGCCTTTCTAATTCTACAGAATTAATTTGAATTCTACTTTCAAGCTAAAAATGCTCTCGACATTTCGATTATTAAATTTGCATGTATTATATTATTACAAACGTCCTATTTTAATGCTAAAAACAGCGAAGAAGAAAATTTAAAACATTATTGTAGTCAAAGTGGAAGTAAATTATATCACTAAAATTAAACTTACTTTGCTATGTTTGCTCTTATTATGTTGTACAATTAAAGATTTAACGTAAAACCAAAGTTTTGACTCGGGTTTTTTCCCTTTTGCACTCTTTGCGCTTGAGAGTTTATTATCCCAAAGCAATAAAAGCTATGGGAAACAGTTTGGTTGTTCCCTTTCTGATTAATGAAATCAGATTTTTTTCCGTGTATGTATATCTACACAGTAAAAATTAAATCGTGAATAATAACATGCTTCCTATGTCCCAAAAAGCCCACTTTAAATTTTATGTTAAAATAACATATGTCATGTGTTATTTCTTAACACATTGAAAATATTAATTATTTGATACAGACACATTTTATTTTACATTTATATATGTTGTTTCAATTTAAAATATGATGTTACAATAACACAATATGTTAATAAATACATGAAGGAATTAATTAAATAAAATAATATGTAAAACATGTTGCTGGAATATATTTGTCCGTATAATGTGAATAAAAGAAATGTTACATTAAAAAATTTTAATTCATGAAGAACACATTTTTCTCATGTTTCAGATTATATCGACAATAGATTTTTCGATTTTTCTATTACTTACTACTAGTTCTGCAACACAAAATAATGTTTCATTTTTTAATGACATACAAAACTGTCAAATTATTAAATTGATATAAATTTAACATATGGAAACATCACGAAAATAATAACATATAAGCTGTGTGTTAATCTGACATTGAGATTTTAGTTAAAGCAGTCAGTAACATAAGAAAATTTTAACATTTGAACGAAAGGTTTCTTATTGTGTATGTATCTATTTGTATTTAGACTTTATCGAAACTATAATTACGATATCAACGATATCCAAGATCAGAATTTCATTTTCTTCTCGTTATTTAATTCTTTCACGTCCATTGGTGATATATATATATATATATGTATGTCAAGCAGCATGCTTAAAAAGTTATATTTTTGGTACATATCAAGCTATTAAGGTCAACTAGAACTCGTTTTAAAGGGAATTATTTAAAGAATAGATTCAAGAATAGGTTTTGGCAAATCCCCAAGGGCAATTATAGAATTCCATATGGATTTCCTATATGGATTTCCATCTGGTTTTTACAACAGGTTTTTTCAACAGGGTTATTGTCAACGAATTCCCGATTTTATTGATAATGCTCATTTATTATGATATCATTAAATAATATAGAGTTTATTGTCACGATTGTATTGATTTTCATATATCATTTCATGTGTGATTGTATTTCTCCTTCATAGTTATTCTTTCAAATTCTTGATAATATTTTATCTCTTGCAACCGCCATATTAGATCCAGCATTTTGAATTTTTGTCTCGACAACATCTTTGTATTTAATCCTGAAAACCTTTAAAAATAACTAAATAGGATATGCCCTGATTCTCGAAAAAGTCACGCATGAGAGGACACTCATCAGAACAATATATAACAAATACATCGGAACAAATTATTTTAAAGCGACTCCTTCGAATTGTTCTTTCGAATTGTCTGCCACACTATGTTCGCGCAAAGACCGGAGTTCCACGACGAATCGAAACTGTTTTTGCCGTCTCCCCTCTGCGGGAATTAGACCGCCTAGTATACTTTATAGCACTTATTCAACGAGCCATTGCCGGGAAAATCTCGCAAAGGAGGTGAATGGTAAGATAGATGAGCGGAGTTTCTTCTAACGATCGAAATTTTCAAACGAACCACGAAGCACCGCTCTATTAAACGCGTTTATGCGCGAAGAAGAGAAAAATCGAAGCAATTACGTAGTAAAAGACGACGCGTCGGGACGCGTCGCGGGAGGCCACGAGAGCTTCCAGTTACACCACGATACGAATAGTTGTGCAACGCGGCACATACGCGAACCATCGCCGGTAATCGTCGGCTTTTTAATAAGCCGGAACACAGTACGCGTAATCCAGCCGCTTTGTATGTAAATGAAATGGTAGCAGCGTTTGCGACATGAGGTTGCGCCGCGCTATCTACACGCGTATAGAAATCTCGGCCGAAGGTGAAGCGCGTGCAACATCGAGATGCGAGTGCATCTTCGTGCGTTTGTAGCGTATACACGGCATTTAATATCGTCGTAGTGCTCCATGCAGTTGGAAGCAGGAAGAGATGGAAGAAGATGCGCGGCTTTGTGCGAATTGTCATACCGCGATGTGGCTATTTACCAGCCGCGCTCGCGGTCTCCTTTGGTTATGTCATATAAGAAGCAAGACGCGCTTGCGTGCGCGCATCTTATCCCGTTTTGTCGTGTGACGTGCCATGTGAGAATAAGAATTTAAACACGCGGAGGGAGAGAAGAGAGCGAAAGAAGGAGGGGGAGAGAGAGTGTGTGTGTGTGTTATTTACTGGCGTTGGGATACAGTCCCATCCAGTCAAGTATTGGACAAATAGAAATGCATGGTTAATGATAACAAATGAAATAATTATGGAATAAAATAAATAAAAATTATATAAAATAAGTAAAAAATTAATCTAATAATAAACAGAAAAATAAAATAAAACAATAGGTAAAAGAAGGAGGAAAAGATAGTATTGCTCAGTATGCACGGAAAAAAAGTATGAAAAAATTTACAATAAACCTGACAATAAACAAAGCGTTTCAGTTAAAGGAAACGAAATTTCGAACTGCAAGAGTTGAATTTGGTTCGCAAGAATCAGAAATCTTATTTTCTTTGAGCAAAATGCTCTTGGCTTATTCATTGTCAGGTAAATTGAACCAAACTGTCTTTCCGTGTACATTACAGAAATTATTGATACTCGTAAAGCATACATTACATGCTGATAATTATGCTGAAAGAAAAAATGTCGGAAAAATAAAAAATATTTGTATTTGGCAAGTACTGATGTATTATGTTTACTTACATAAATCAAAATTCAAATCTTAATTCAATATGATAATTAAATTTATATAAGAATAAATTTAATAAGAAAATATCTATATTAATGTAAGTAAATATGTCATTAGAATATCCACAAAATAAATATTTCTTATTTTTTAAACATTTTGGAAAATACACGAAATATTTATTGTTAAAGCCTCCTATAGTATTTATAGTTTTAATATCAGGAATTTTATTCCGAGAAATAGAGAGACAAGTGTTAACTCACACATACTTGGTATCTGGGACCAGGCGCGTCGTGTAAAACGAACGTGGAAAGAAGGTAGAGAATTAGAATCGATTCACCCGAAGCTCAACGGTGCCTAAAGCTGCCTTATTACGTTGAATTATTGTATTTAACCGTGTTACTCGTCGCGTTGTGCGCGGGATATTCACGATCCTAGCGGTTCATTTCCACGATACGTAGTATATCTCAATCAACGCGCTAATACGTACTGTCGTACACGTATGCCGCGAGTACAATCGCCTGCCACTTGAATCGGCGCCGCAACACAATGAAAAGCGACTGGGTCGTACGGGCCCGCACGAGCCACGCGTCGCTAAAACGGCCAGCGACGAAGAAGGACGTTCCCGTGTGAAAAAAAAAAAGAGGAAAAGCGGGACCGCGTGCGAGGACATTATAAGGGGTATCCAATTAGTCTTAGAAGAAAGTCAAACGACACTCACGAAGACGGCGGTCGTCAGAAAGATTCAGAGCCGAACGGGCGTGTCACAGATTATTGGCTTCAGTTTCTTTTACCGCGGTCTCTCTTTCTCTCTCTTTCTCTATCTATCTTTGTTTTTCTCTCACCATCCGGTACGAGTCATAATAATATTTCCAAAACCGGATTGTTAATTTATCGTCTTTCAACATCGTAACCGTAAGGTATGGGATTTACCGTTTCGGATGAATTTCAACGAACCGATCAATTCCAAATATAAATCCTGATTTAATGCGTGATATAAATATCGCTCTTACTAGAGTTACAGATTCTGCAACCGAATACCGATATATTTGTTTCTCGGCTCGGAGAGAAACAGTTTCTATTTTGCAAACTTTAAATTCCATAATCCGTGAATTTACATCTCGAACACGTGGCTGCTTCGCGTCGCGGTCCGCACGTAAAGTTCACGATCGCTGATTGGTCATTGTAAAAAGAGATCAAACGAACAGGCGAGAAGTGCTCGGCAGCGAAATCGATTGCGGAGGAAATGGAAATGTACTTCCTGAATGCAGCGATGCGCGCAAAAAAAATCACGTAACAGTATCCACTGTTACAGTGTGTACCGTATACTGAATGTATTATTTTTACGGCGCATCTGGCGCTCCTCTTCTCGTGTAACGCAACGCGGGGAAAGTAACGAGAAGCCCGCCACAGAATCGCACGGAAAAAAAACTATTTCGTTGGTGCATTTGAAATTTCCGTTGTCCGGTAACCAGATAAAAACTCAGTTATAGGAATAGAAAGATTCCTGTAAGGGACTTTTACTCACAATTGCTCTCAGTTGTCTTAGCCGAGTTTTAACCCGTGAGTGGGCACGTAGAGGTCAGACTGACTCAGGTACACGAACAAATTTTACTCCGTTTCGCTTTTGTCTGCAATTCCAGCGCTTTCAGTACCTTCCCTCTGCTACTTGCTCTTCCATTTAGCGAAATAGCATCAATAAAACTCGAAAATGACAGCTATAAAGAGCAGTTGTTTTATTGCTTAAATTACTATGATCCCTACGTGAGCTCGTACGTAACTTTCTGTAGTTCGTTTCAATGTATTGTTTAATACATATTATTTGTGTCATGTGAGTTAATTTGATCAAATAATCTATAGTTAATATAATATAAATATCAAATATTACAGTTTAACTTAAAGTTTAAAATTGCAATTTGTTACACATTTTCCAATATTTTATTCACAAAAATAAGAAGATAGATGATGAAGAATAAAAATGATATTTTTAGTTATTTTGGTAGAAACTGCTATAAAAAATTAAAATAAAAGGAAACGAACATGTATTTACAACAAAGTGATGAAATAATGTAATTTTAATTCCAGGACTATTGCTAGCTTTATAAACAAATATTTAAGTGATACTCATAAATTCATATATATATTTTTTTTTATTTATAATATATATATAATATAAAGAGGTCTCAGAATAAGAAAAAAACAATTAAAAAAAAATTTTTTTTAACAGAAGAAAAAGAAGACAAACAAACACGAAGAAATAAGTCAAGAGTATGGTCAAGAGAAGCGATCGGCTCTCACGTGACTGCTTGACGAAATCGCAATCGCCTGTGTATGGTCGAATCGCGTTTCTTTTCATACTTTCTCTGACGCAATCATTTCCTCGCAACTGTAATGAATACATTTCGTAGACTTCCTTCCTATGACGCACCCGTGTGTAAATCGAACATATATCTCTCCCGTACGAGATTGTCATTAAAACTATACGGAATCGTTACCACGAGAAAACATAAAAAAAACAGCAGGAGATTTCTGTTTCTCTCACTTTCTCTCTCTCTCTCTCTCTCTTTCTCACCGCCGAACTTGATTAATTGAATCCTCGTAACATGGACTTTTTGAAGAAGTTAATTGATCGACACCCACGCTCGAGCTCTCACTGCATTCGTGTGTAACATTCTCTCCCTCCCCCTCCTCTTCTTCTTCTTCTTATTTTTCTTATAGTGAAATCGTGAAATGATTATAATCCACAATAAATGAGAGATAAGCAGATTGCTTTTTCAAATATCGAATTATCCCTACGAGTACGCGTGCCGTCGGAACGGGAAAAGCAATAATTATATATACGGATCTCGCCTACGCACACGAATGTCGACGGTTTACGAACTACACACACATCGCGCGACGAGAATATTGCTTCCTCGAAAGTTGCTCACATAACTCGCATGTAACAGATATTTGATTAGCCGTGTTACCGGCGCCATGACGCGGATGTATTTGGCAAAGCACGCGCCTCTCGCTCGGTTCATTTAATTATGTAGCCCACGTACTCCCTGTAATCTTGATCGTACATACAATTTCGCAGATATGCGACAAGAACCGTGAAAGCGGCAAAATTTTGTGCGTGCGACACTGTGCTCGTCCACCGTTGCGCGATTAAAGACGCATTAAATTGCCGGCTTGGTGCAGAAAGTGTTGTTGAAAATTGAATATAATTGAAAGAAGTGTGCTTGTCGCGATCGTCCTTTAACGATGTGCAAACCAGCGTGCACTGAGCAAAAAGTTTTCGGTAATTGTAACTGTAATCTTATTAGTGAAGAAATTATAGATAGAAGAAACATTTTTCTATTAACATATTCGCGGCCATTAATGTAATAATATTTCTTTTCATAAACCGTAGCAATTTGCTATTTTGCACAATAACCTAAAATGGACCTTCTTGGCTAAAAATCATTTTTTAAAATTTCACCTCAAGTTCATATAGATGCAGTTTTATGATACTTTAGAGTTAAGTAATCACAAATTATTATTATTTTTTACTTTTTATCGATCATCGACAAATGTTATGCTAAAAATGTTGCTTACATAAAGGTTACTTTTAGTTACATCTGTCACACTGTCAAAATTGTACCATGTATTGTTAATTTCAATAATAGATATATGTTTGTATTGTTAATTTCAATAATAGATATAAGACTGCAAGATTATACGAGTATATATCGTATATATTAATAGATATAAAGAACATACCTTAAAGTAAGTAATTTCTTTGCCAATAGTTTAGGAAAGGTTTTGAGAATTTTTGAAAGTTTCGGAAAAAACTAAAACTATATAATAATCATCAACATTTGCACTAAAGTCTACTGTATTCGTTTGGGTTTTACTGCGGTTTTTGAAAATAATTGAATTTTTTACAAATCAGTAAAACGTATCCTATCAGATTCTGTGTAAAGTTTGAAGAAGATTTAAAAATAGAAATACTCAACTAAATGATATAAAATCCTTCAAGAATATCATAAAAGAAGAAATATGTAATTTATCAAAGAAAAACTGTAAAATGTACCGAATTTTCTCTTTGTTGACTTCCATTTTTAACACCCTGTAACTCACAACTGAATGGACCAAACAAAAAACAACAAAAGAATTCTTTTATTGCGAAATGTCACCTTTCCAACGAGCATAAATCTAAAATTGTTTGGTCGATACTTTACGAGATATCGATCACTATAGCCATCTACCGAAAAAATAATGGATTTCTTTTTCCCCAACCTAATATATATTGTTACTGCTATTTTTTAAATTAAACCTAGAAGAAGACATTGTTGAAACCAAAGATGATTGTAATTTTCGTGGAATTTTTCTCACTGTGTAAAAAATTTGGATTACAATACGTGCAAGTCGAAAGTCATTCACTGACGATCACACAATAGCGGTTAATTGTAAATCGGCCGAGACGAGTGAATCGAGTGTTCATGACGTTCGCATATATGAGTTTGATGGGGGATTTTCTCTTTCACAAATCTAAATGAAATGAAAGTCTCAGAAAACCCGTCGCATGCTTTTGGTCGTAACAATTTAAGCGGGAGAACATTAATTGTTCGGCAGTGGAATGTACGTGCCGATATGGTCGTCAGACATATGCATACGCGGTACGCCAATTAGGTAGCCAATCCACTTAATTCCACGTCAAACACGCGATCCATTAAAACATTAGTTTGGTTGAATTTGCATGACAATGCATAACCAAACGCGATTTAGTCGAAGAAAACAGAATTTCTGATCATAAGAATTCAATTTGGTTCATGAGAACTAAAAATATTGTTTTTTTCAACTAAAACACATTTAGTCTATTATCAGTTCTTTTCAGTGTCTTGTGTCCTGACTGGTCGACCTCTTCTTCATGAATATGTGAAAATCAGAACGAAATTCATTTTAAAGTAACATAAATACGGCAGCCTAATATTTGTTAGAATACCTGATAATCATGTAACTCTTTGTTATTTTGCATTAAAAAAATGTTTGATATTTGTAACTATAATCACACATAAGTGAAAAAATTATTGCCAAAAGAACCATTTTTCTAATAAGTGTTACTATAATATTAGTAATGATAACTTTACATGCATATTACTACTATTTTTTGGATTAAAACCAGAGAAAGATATAATTGAGACCGAAAATGATTATAATTTACTTTCTCTTAGTATGTAACGATAGTTAGTATGTATTTATTCATCGTAATATTCGTTATATATTGTCCACAACTTCTAAATTAAAGGAAAAAAATTGAACATATTTAAATGTATACATGTAAACATATATGTCGATATGTCTAAGAAAAAATTCGGTTAACATCGTTAACCGCTAAGTTATGCTTCGCTATGCTTCGAATATCGCTCATTCTTTCATGAGCCGTAATAACATACTTCAACTTTGGCAGAAATCTGTATAATTCAAATTACTACTAGGTTGTTAATGCCATGAAATCTGTAAAGAAAGACGATTATATTTACCCGGAAGCATCGAGAAATCAGGCAGATCACTCGATCAATGATTCGTCATAAAGCAGGTAGATCTACCCAAGCGGTCGGCAATGTGTTAATATCGGCTTATTAGATATGTTCGTGTAGATTTTGCAGAGAAAGAATCCAAAACCGGTATTATATATTTATAATCGGCCATAATTTTGTTCAATAATATATTCATTGTTTTTCTGATGGTTGACGGTCATAAAAAAAAACAAAAATTCAATCTTTACTTTACTATGAGACTTTGAATGTTTTATGAAAATCCACAAGAATTTATCGAACAACCCAATAATATCCCTCTTCCTCTCCACCCCATTAAAACAATCCCTTTGAAAGAAATTGAAGTAAATTTGTATTATTTTTAGTAGTATTGCAAAAAAATATTGTATCTCTCTCTCTCTCTCTCCCTCCCTCTCCCTCTTTTTCTCTTTTTCCTGTGTTCTTTTTCTCTCTATTTTTCTTTTGCTCTCTTTCTCCTGTGATTCAGATACTCGCGTGATCGCCGACATACAACTGGTTCTCATCGATTATTACCATCTCTGTGTAGATATAGGCGCGCGGTGCTATATACGGCATACGGTACTATATACGGCAACCTGCTGAGAAAGTTTTCGAGCGGTACGATGCCCTTTCAGAGCACGGGTGCTTGCGCGCACGCGCCGCCGCTCCAAAAAAGTGTCCGTGACCTTCCTTGTGCACGTGCGCGTTTAAAGTGCGACGGTATCAGCGGGTGCACTTTGCTCTCAAAAGGACAGTCGCGATCGCCGTATGGCATCACATACGAATCAACCCACCGAACGCGACGAAAGAGGCCGTGTGCACATCTCGTGTGAGTCGCGATTTATTCCGATACATCTGCATTTCATTATGCGAATATTCAACATCCTCGATATCTCCGTGAAAACGATTTGGGCAACCCGTTAGATCTCTCGAGTATTTTTTTAGTATTGACATGACGGAATTTATGTGACAATGAAAGCCAAACACGGAATTTATGTGACAATGAAGCCAAACACGTTTTGGTTACAGGAAACGGAATTTCTGGCTCTGGCGAACTAATTCAGCTACCACAACTAGAAATTCTGCCTCCTTCAATCGAAACGCGCTTGGTTTGTTTTGTTTATTATCAGCAGTGTTTGCCTTTGATGATTTCAGATTCATCTAGATGAAAATGAGCTGAAAATCCAAAAAAATCATCCTAGATGAGATAAAGATGATTTTGCTTTTGATTGATTGATGTAGATGAAAAATAAGATAAGTAGCGCTACTTATTTAATTTTTTAGATGATATTGTTTTTGTGAGAGATTTTATAAAAATTGATAATAAAAATTACATAGATTTAAAATTGGACAACGATTAAATAATTCATCAACGTAATCGCTCTAAATTTAAGAATCTTACAAAAGAAACCAATAACCATTCATTGCTCATTAATTGATGTATTTTCTGAACGTCATTATTTCAATATTTTTCTTTAAAGCCCATATCAGGCAGACTGAAAGCCGACCTGACTGGCGGTTACAACTCTTGAAGGACCTATCACAGTGAAGCTTCATGTAACTAGTCTATTGTGATTAGTCCATTAAGAGTGACAGTCGTAATCTGCAGTCGGGTCGGCCTTTACAATCGGCAGTTTGATACAAGCTTAAAGTGGATTGATTAATTGAAACAGTCTTTTTTTTTTTAGTCGCACCAGTACAGCAGTACAAATAAAAAGAGCAGACCAAAGGAAACAAAACCGAAATTTATTAATTCGTTGAAATCTAATCTCTAATCCCTAGTTTGATAAGGGCTTAACGCATATGTCCATATTATTTCATTCATTTTATCGAAAAGTGAGTTCAGAATATAGACCGTAACATCATTTCAGATAATTTTTATATGAGATAACATGTTTTTTATCTAAAATTAAGATAAATATATATTGTATTTCTTCCATCTAGATAAATATAGAGATAATCTATTCATTCATCTGAATGATTATCTAGATAATTTTATCTAGATACCGGCAAACACTGATTGCCAGATACACGGAAAGAAGTTTGGTTGAAGTTACTAGAAGTGGGCAAGCCAAATACGTTTTCGTTGAAGAAAACGAAATTATAGTGTAATAATTAAATTATAATACGAACGAAACTGATTATAAGAGTTGAATTTAACTTATAAGACGCAGAGCTTTTAGTTTGTACATTTCAAATAAATTTAACCAAATCGTTTTTTCCGAGCAAATTCAACCAAACTATTTCTTTCGTGTACACTAAGAGAAAGCATCACGAAAATTATAGTTATTTTCACCAACTCAACTATATCTTTTCCTAGTTTTAACACGAAAATATATAGTAGTAATAATATGCATGTCAAGTTATTACCACTGACACTGGCACTATACCAACTGCACACTATATCGAGGGACGACTCAGGAATGTCCTTAAGACATAAGAACGTTCTTAGGATGTCCTTTGGTAGCATGTGCTGTATGGGTAGTAACGCTACTAGAACAATTATTCTCCTGCACAAAAAAATAGTTTGATCAAATTTATCTAAAATTATGTTGACAGAAATAGAATTTCTGCTTACAAGAAACAAATTTGGTTCTGAGAACAATTTGAATCTTGATCATAAAAACCGGAGATTCCATTTTCTTTAACCAAAACGTATTTGGTTCGTCCTTTTCAAATAAATTCAATCGAACTATTTTTCCCATAAGATAATTCTGCACTTGTACGATTACAATTACAAACACTCCAAAAATATTTGTTTCTTTATGGAAATTATCTTTCTCTCTTCTTCCAGTGTTATTCGATCGAATTCGCTTCTGAGTATCATCGGCGTTAAATTGTTATGATAAATCTCGTGGAGTGACATAAAATAATAATGCAAAATAAAATGCACTCATGTATAATTCAGCAGTAATTGTGCACAGCGCATATGAATCGCGCGAAATAATCAGCATTATTTAAAATAGATGATGTATACGCTGTTGCGAGGTAATTAACTGAGTAGTTTGATTGCTTAATTTGATAATCAGTTATTATTTACGCGATATGCATGTTATTCGTTGTTTATTCATCGTGGAGAAGGAATATGTGTTACCATTTGGCTTCGATCTCGCTTATTATTACTACTTCGCGCTCTTTTTCCTTTTTTTTTCTACACAATGTTCGTAGCTAGAAGTAAAGATTAAGAATTTCGATGCGTTTGAGATTTGTACTTGTACACGTGTTCTTTACCATTATGTTATTACGATAACAACACCGTTTATTGACAGACCAAGCGTCAAAGGACTTTTATCATTGGTTTCTTCCGACGAGTCATCGGTATTGACTTCGTTCTATCGTTTTCACAGAATTTCACATGTGACACATAACAGTATATTGAAAGAAATCTCACTGAAATTATAGTCATTCTCAGCAACTCAACTATATATCTTCTTCTGATTTTAATTAAAAAAATAGTAGTAGCAATATTTGCATGCAAAGTGTTATCATCACTGACACAATGATAACATTTACTAGAAAAATGGTTTTTCTGGTTGTAATCCTATCTCTTATGCGATTACAGATATAAATATTGAAACTTTTGTTCCCATGTATATTACACACAAATTAGATTCTCATAAGATATTATTTTCATGCGGCGAGATCCTCTGTCAATACCTAAGGTCGAAATGATGATTCTCGAGAAATTGTCTCGGTTTTCGCGTTTGTCAGGTTTTCAATTTTTCGAGGAGACGCCAATCAAAGTGACGATCGCTCTCGCGGCATAAATGTGCGAGTATCCGATGATTAACGGCATATCATCGTTTATCATTAGCGAGAACAATTACGCAAAGCTTGCGTATATCGCTGACTGTGCGAATTTCCGGTTACAGAATGATTTAAATCTCGGAAAGTCGCTTCCCGCAGCGTAGTCGAGAGGTTACTCACGTGTTCCGGTGACGAAGCCCCCGACGAAAGGAAGATAAAGTCGTCTGGTAAATCACGAGTCAAAGGGAGAAATAAAAACCATAAGTGATGTACACGCGAGAAATGTCAACGACGCGATGCGTCTGAGACGCCTTGTAATCGACGATTCCACGTGTCGAGTACGGAGGAACGTTCGCGTCGGAATCAGCGGACCGAGTTCACGGTACCTCGCTCAACTGCTACCTGCCGACCAGCAGTAGTTACGTGGAAGTAAAACAGTGTGCGGATCAAGCGTCGTGGAGCACGACTGCACGAGTGGCCGCTCTTCAACGTGACTCCCGTGTTCGAAGGAAACCGCGTTAGCGCCCCTCTCCATCGTGCCTCGTGGGTCTTCGCTCGTCGCGCCATTCCCTCGTGCTTCTTCTCTTCCGGGATTTCGTTCGGTCCTTCCTCATGGCAATCCTAGTCGTTGTAGCCGACGACCGACGTGCGTTATTGTTACTGAAACCCGGTCGAGTCATTACGTTGCGAGCAGTCGCGAAAGCATCGCAGCTTTGATCTTTCACAATTCGAGTCGACATCTAGATGAGACAAGAAATTTATCGGTGCCGAAAGGATGTAGTATGAGTTTTTTCAAAGTTGAATTAGTAAACTCCTGTACATTTGTCGTATATTTTCTCATTTTACACCGAGAAAAATTCCGCTAAAATTATAGTCATATTGGTCTTAACTATATCTTCTTCTAGGTCTAATCGAAACAATAATATTATTATTGACACTATAGCAACACATTAGAAAAATAGTTCTTCTGTCTACAATTCCTTTATTTATACGATTACACGATTATACGATTATAATTACAAATATTTTGTTCTCAGTGGAGCAACGTAGTACACGATTAGCATGTAAGTCTAAAAACTAAGGATTGACAATTATTTAACCTTTTAAAATTACTGTTCAACTTACAATTAATGAACTTTTCAATGTACAATTATCTTTTCGACATGTTTTGACCTTTAAAATTAAGAAATTTACAAAAAATTATGTTGATCAATTTTTAAAAGCTTATTTATTGAGCCAGTAGAACAGTTTAGTTCGATTTTTGACAAGTGAAATTTGACGCATTCAAACTTATCGCATTTAGTAAGAAAAATATTTACTCAGAAAGATCTCAGTTGTGTAATTGAACAGAGGTCAGATGATAACGAAAAATTATATCAAATTATATCTTATATCTTATCGCGATGGAAAATATTCGTTTGAATACTTGTCAATGTTAAAATTTTATTGAGATAATTGAGAACAATTGGTCGAATAGAAACTTTCTACAAGAATCTTCCTATTCCTACAGTTGAAACCAGAACTTTCGTCTGATGACTTTTTATCGTCGTTATAGATGACAGAAAATAAAATATAAAAACCAATTTTTTTCCGTATTTTCGTAATCAAACATTATCATCTTGATTGTCTTTGCTTCTTCGTTCCAACATTCTAGTGGTAGAATTTATAGATTATTCACTTATTTATTTATTTTATAGAGGATAAAACAGTAACTATTACTATCTTAAATATCCTTGAAAGAGAAAAATATTTTATTCACGACTAAATGAAAATGCACTGAGGGAAGTTCTATTAAAGTTATAGCAATTTTCTGCAACTAAATTGTATTTTCTTCTGGTTTTAACTAAAAAAATAGTAGTAGCAATAGTAGTAGTAATATATAAGATTATTGTCACTGGCACTATAGTAACACTTCCTAGAAAAATGGTTCTTCTGATATATAATTCTTTCATTTATGTGCGATTATAGTTATAAATACCAAAGCTTTTTTCTCAATATAAAAAGGATTACATTTGCAGGTGCTTGTAGTAATGATTATTGATTTTAGTGCAATTTCTGTTAGATAAATTTTTATAAATATTAATAAACGGCTCCATTAATGATTAGAAAAGAGAGAAATAATAGCCAATAAGAGCCAAATTGCAATGTTTCTAAATTTAAGATGTTTGTATATCAACATTGCTACCTGCATTACATATATACTGATAAAGAAAAATATTTTATATCTGTGATTAATACTAATTGTGAATCATAGTAAAAAAATTATAATCATTGGTAATAATAAAATAAAAACTATTTTTCTAATAAGTATTACTATATAATGTCATTGATAATATACATATTGTTACTATTAGTTTTGTAGTTAAAACCAAAGAAAAGAATACAGAGTGAGGCCAAAAATAACTCTATAATTTCTCTCAGTGAACAATATATTTCGTTTTCTTTTACTTCGTAAAGAGCCTATTTTGAACAAACATTCATATTTTCGAATTCGCTAATATCGAAAGCTCGCACAGTCCTCGCGTGCAACATGTTGCATCTTCTTTCACGTTTTGCCGGCGCGAACAAGGAGAAAAAGGTAAAAGCAGAAACAGAATGATCGAGAGTCTACGATTAAAAGTCGATGCTTGCAACATGTCCATCCAGTGTCGAACAATTGCAAGTGCGAAAAATTGCCACATATATGTATCTTCGGAGAAGATCGCAAATGATCGTATAATGCTCATCAATCATCGAGGAAAGCGTTCTACGTCTGATTAGACACCGTAAACGCATAATATGGCCGAGAACACCGATCTGAATGTTCTCGCTTCGACTCGTGCTTCTCTCGTCGCCTTGTCCTCCGTCTGCGCGTATCACAGGTGCTCGTTACAATCGCGTCGATCGATCTTGAGATTAGCTTTCACTAATTCATTATTCTTACGTTACGACCTTGTCTCGGTCAGCCTATATCGCAAAGCGAGATAGCAATATGCACATATAATCGTGACATTAGCGTGTAGCGTTAACTATTCACGAAAGACAAAAAATTCCGCGAGAAGAAAATCTACTTTGGTGAATTTCGCACTTTCAGTTGTATCTTGTATCAAATAGGGAAATGTACTTTCTGAGAACTACTAAAAAACAAATTTTCCCATTTGACATAGAATATGCATTGCAATATCTGCTTTGCTACCAACTCTGTAGCGCGTGGAAAGAAAATCTCAGCTCGTATAACATAAAGGGGACCAAAGAAAAACTCAATGATGGGAAACGTTATCTCTGTTATCGCGATCGAAAACATTCAAGTGAACATTCGGCTACTTTAAAATTCCTGGTAAACAGCGAACAATTAACTAAATAGAAATCTCCTACAGGAATCTCTCTATGCCTATAATCACGTCTGGTCCTCAGAATGAAGAATCAGTTAAACGCGACGAAATTTTAGCACGTTAAACTTTTAATTCTACGATGCAGTAAGAGCTAAAATAGCAAAACTGGGTCAACTCTAATGATATAATTTATTCCTACTTTGATGATGATGTCTTAAATTTCTACTTTCTCTGTTTTTAACGTCAAAAAAAGTTTTTAACGTTTTGAATAATCATATGATTTTAATGTAATCGCAATTTCGAGAGCAGTTAGAGTTTCAAAATAACATCTAAATTAAATCTGTAAAATTAAAAGTTCAGAGAAAAATTAACAAGTATAATATAATATCGTCAAAATATCTTTTACTAATCCATAGACCCTAAGTAGGTGCAAAACTATCCTCAGGGAGATATTCCCATTTAAATTTTAGTTTTGTGATTATTAGAACTATGTGATTATTATAAATTTTTTGGAAAAAACAAAAAATTTTGAAGTTTTATATAAATATTTGTGTTTTTAACTATGAATATTTTAAAGATTCAATCATTTTATAAACATTATTTTATTTAATATTAATGAGGTTTTAAATAATTTTACGTGAAACAAAAATTTAGCTTGTATGGTTGTCACAATTCCGGTCGTTGTAGGTTTCCGAAGTCAAAACGGCGAAAAAACTATTAAAGTATAAATTTAAAGAATAAAAATTGACGAAATTAAATTATAATAATAAAAATTCATGTTTTACAAAGTGGCACAACTTAAAAGGGAAAAATCGACTTCTGGCCAGTACTTTTTTAAGTTTAGAATTTCTTAAAAAATCGAAATATTACAAATATCGACTTCATCGTGGTAGGGATAGACAATAGTCACAAAGTTACAGTTTACTAACTTTTTACCGTTTTGATGTCAAGTCTACAACATCCGAAATCGTATCAACCAATTTTTCGTATTCGTCGCTAACAAAATTATTTATAACTTCATCAATGTTGAAGATAATAATGTGTATAAATTACTATATATAAGTTAAAGCGTGGATAAATATTTGTATTTATTTATAAATATTTATACAAAATTTCAGAATTATGTTTTATAATTGAAGGAAATTTGGAAAAATGATCTAATGAAACGCTTTAAATGAAAATACTTATCAAAGAGCGTCGAAATATCGACTTAGACGCACGAACCGAGTTTCTTTCCCGTGTCGAAGCGATTTTCGTCGTTCATGTCTCGTTCTCACGACCGACGTACCGACAGTTCGAGTTTTCACGTTATCGTCAATTCGTTACTATCCATTTGTGCTTCGAAAGATTATTCGATAACAGTTACGGATAACGCAACGAGTATTTTTATTATAACGTGCAACGATAAACGTAGCATTTTGCGAATAATGAAAAGGCCTCGGAATGACAGTGTGATGCACGAAGCGTCTAGCTACTACCGGGATCCCGCCGCTACTTTCTACCGCTATACGTATGGGAAAAGAAGTCTCTCTACAACTTCTTCTTCTTCTGCTTCCTCTTGAAACGAGCAATTACATTGCAACGGGTAAATGCCGTGTATCTGTGGAAGAAAAACTATCTATTCATTGAATGCGAATATACATTCAGACGTTCGCGTTCGCGTCTATGGACGGCGGCCCGAGCGAACCCACGCGAATTCGCGGAGCGTCGACGTTAATGATTGCGCAATTTATACTCGTCGAGAGAAATGTTTTTATCTTGACTCTCGCACAGAAGCGAAATAAAAAGATCCTTGTCTTTTTTTCTTATTTTAATTTCTGCGTAATCTATAACGGCACGCTTTCAAGGAATCGTGTCGCCGTGGCCGATGGGTATGATAATGAGTTGGCAATTTCACGTCGGATTTCTGACGGATCGATCATTTAGCCGTGTCTTATTGTATATCGGGATAACAACAGGCACGAGAGCTATTGCCACTTTATTCTCGCGTAAAGATCAACGAAAGCTCTCTCGACGCGGAATTTGACAGTCTCGACAGAGAAAGTGTCGCTGATTTTCTTCGATCGGGTTTTACTACTATTAGGTAGAAAGGTGACTGGATTCATTCGGTTCTAGTTCGATTCTCTCACTTGATTCAAAGGCTAACTAGTAGCTAGCTAATACAGACCGGGTAAAATTTTTTTCGTAACTAGCTCGTTATTAGCTGATTAATAATTTATATAGAATTAGTTTTGTGATCTAATCGTCGATGATGTAACTACACAGAGAAAAGTAATTTAGAAAACCAGTGAATTTTAATGCTGTAGTAACAAATAAATAAATATACAGTGTTTCTTAAATACTGTACAATATTTTACGACATATTATACTATATTATACTGTATTATACGAATTGATATTAATAAATTATTTTATGAAGGAATGGATATATATATATATATATATTCATATAAAATAACTCTTATATATATATTATATGAATATATTTTATAAGAATATATATATATTTATATAAAATAACTTTTTTTCATAAAATTATCTCAGAAATTAACTTTTTGGACAATACTTAAAAACACCTTGTATATTAATTTATTTTCTACGATAGCATAAAAATATTTCTCTAAATTATTTTTCTAAAATATATTACCTATGCGAAAAGAAATATTAATTCCTGTAAATGAATAAGTATTAGATGAAAACTCGGTAACAAGAAATGATACCTTTATTATCGCGACTGAGAACATTCGTGTGAACGTTCAACTGCGTCAAATCTCGATTAAGACAACCGAGAACAATTGACTGAGTAGAAACTTCCGACAGGAATCTTTCCATTCCTACAACCAAGTTTTCGTTTGGTTCTCAGGTAAAAGAAAATTCAGTTACATTAATAAAACTTGTTTAACTAGTAGTTATTGTACAATTATTAGCATTTTAGAATTGCCTACACTTATAAAAACTACAGTTAGTTTCAATACACAAACATATCTTTTAATAACAAAAATACTGTATTGGGAGAATATTTTTCTGATAAGTATTACTATAGTGTAAGTGATAATAACATTACATGTATGTTGCTATTATTATGAAATATGTTTGGCGTCACAATTGCCTAATTTACAAAACTGATAATTTTCTATCAGTGTAGCAAATAAAAATTGAGGTTACGTTATTTTATAAAAATCTTTAAGGAGCGCCCACCCAGAGAAATAAATGTTAAATACAGAAAAAATCTTAATTTCTGTAAATAAATAGAGATCAGATGAAAACTCGATGAAAAAAAGTGATATTTCTGTTACGATAACTAAGAATATTTATGTGAACATTCAACTACATTAAAACTCGATTGAGACAACTAAAAGCAACTGACTGAGTAGAAACCTCTGACAGGAATCTTCCTGTTCTTATAACCATTTTCGCCTGGTCTTCAGGCAACAGAAAGTTCAGTTACATTGAACGAGGTTATTTTTTACCTGTATAGCTATTATACCATCTAAACTTTTTATCGATACAAGACATTGAACGAAAAGTCGAAATAATATATCACGGAGCATCTTGTATAAAAGAGGATACGGGAAAGAAATAAAAAGAAGATTCGTAATGGCAAAGTCAGCGATAACAAGCTATGCAAAAATATGGAAAGATCAGCATGTTAGAAAGAAACAAAAAAATAATGACTGGTACAAACGCTAATCTCTTCAATTGCCACTTCCGAATCAGAATCATAGACTCTGAACGCGACATGTCGTCGAAGAATCGAGACATTCAAGATAACTTGTTACACGAGAATGTTGAGAGTTTCATGGACCGTTTATAGAACTATCGTTTTAATTCTGCGAGACTTAAAATTGCGGAAATATCGTCTTTTACCATCTACAAAGATTCGTTCTGAATGTTTTCGAACACTTCATAGGATAAGGTAATAGTATCTAGAAATTGGTCATCCAAGACGAAGTTGATGAAAAACGAAAACAACCGTTGGTTTGATTGATCAAGAAAAATCTCTCACAAACCTATTAGCGGCTGAAGTGATGAGAACGTCTATGAGCAGAGAAGCATAGAGGAGACTGGTCGCTTCACAGACATACAATTTTTTACGGCATTTGGAGATAAACAACGATTAAGAAGAAGACTATATCATCATTAATATTTTAGATTCGCATAACAAGTTAAAATTGAGGTTACGTTATTTCATAAAAATTTTGAAAAAGTAAACACACATACACACACACACACACGCATCAAAGTAAGCGTTACATTATTGACTGACAACTGGCTATGATTTTTCATCTCATAAATGTCATTTCCTTGATCTAGCCATTAGTTAACTTATTTATGCTGCTACTATAGGAGAAGTGAGCTTTACGTTATCGCCTGGTAGCGATGTTAGGCACAAATTTATTACTAAACTGCCGTGAGATGCAATTTCTGTTCGCATATATTCGGTCCGCGAGTTTGACTCGCGATAATTCACGCGCTCAGACAGGATCTACCCAATGCTCCCGATATTCCAGATATACTCAAGCAACAGGGAACGACGTGCGAAGAACGCGGGAAGAAATTCAAAATCTGCCCTCCAAGCGTATTCCATCCACTATCGATCATCGGGCAGCTCCCTCGATGATCGGAGGAACGGCGACGACGTTAGCGCAATAAGCGGGTCTCGTTATTCATTTACGGTCGAAATATTTCTCTCGTTTGCATTTTTTCAAAGGTCGCGGAACGGCGGATGTGCGCTCATGGAAGCGTGGAAGCGCGGCCGATAAGCGAGATAACGTTCCTCTCTCGGCTCTCGACGTCACAGACGGATAAGTCGGAGTTCAACGATGCATGATAAGTACTCGCTATGCCATTTTACTCACCGTGCTCCTTGCTGAAACGTCAGGCACACACGATGACACATATACACGTGCGCGTGCAGCACGTAACGAGCAAAATATACACACTACTACTGTAAATACTGTACACTACACGCAAGTCGAGTTGCAGAAAGTGACTATTGCTAATGACTTAACCGAGCATCGAACGGTATCGATGAGCTCGCCGCATTTGCCAGATCGATGTCTCGATAGCGTCTGAGAAACGTTATTTTGCGAATGGGCGACGCGCGAATCGGCTTTATATCTCTATAGATTACGCACTTATTAAACACGTCACTGAATAAATACTCGAGTTTATGATCGCCGCGTCACGGTGTAATGTACCGCTCAGTGGTGAGCTTGCGTTCGCGAAAAATTTGTGGTCATTTGACGGCTAATAACTGCATCCGTATGTTTCGTATGCTTCGCCAATTCAACGCGATTTCGAAGATTCGTGTAAGAGAAAATATTGTAACATTTATTTCTCTTATGCAAATTCTTTTCAAATTTTTATATCGTATTTTCCACACGGAATAAAAACTTCAGTTCTTGCAACTGAATAGAGATCAAATGATATACTCGACGTCAAGAAATGAAAACTCGCATTAAGAAAAAAATTTTTTGTATTTATAACTATCGGATTGATGCAAAAGTTCATTCTTTTTTTCAATCAGTTCACTGCTCAGAAATACTGGAATTTCTACAGGCGCGATGGCAGGTCAAAGCGGCGTTTTAATTGATATTTAATTGATGCCTCGTATTTTAAAATAAATAAATATTATATGTGCATTTTATTAAAAAACAGCAGGAATTTTTGCGTGAGCTCCATACAACAGCATATGTGAAAAGATTATAATTAGAAGATTATTTAGTAAACATGTTTACTGCAGTGTCAGTGATGATAACCTTATAAGTATATTGCTACTATTATTTAACTCAAAATACATAGTATTACAGAAAAACGATTTTATTAGTGTAACTGAATTATCTGTTGCATGGAAACCAAACGAAAACTCAATTAGAGGAACAGAAAGATTCCTGTAGGAGTTTTCTATTCATCCGTTGCAATCAGTTGCTCTCAGTTATTTCAATCGAGTTTTAATACAGCTGAATGTTCTCACGAATGTCTCTGATACATCAGAATATCCGTGATAATACGGATATTATTTATTATCACCGTACTGAGAGAAATCCTGAAATTATAATAATTTTAGACCTCAATTCTTCTTATAATTATAATCCATATAAATAGCAACAATATGCATATAAAATTATTATCATTAACACTATAGTAATGTTTACTAAATAAATGATTCTCCTGATAAATGGTTATAAATCTTTTACTTATGCGCTTATTGTTACAAATATTAAATATTTTTGTTTTCATTAAATGAAGATTCCAATCTGTTTTTTTTTTTCAGAAAAAAATGTATGACTGAAAGTCACAAAGATTTTAAAAACTTACGGCAAAAACGTACGACAAAAACTTCCAGGTCGTACCTTTTTCTAAAAAAGTAAACTGGAATGTTTATGAAACGTCGGAAACAAATCCGCGAAGGACACGGCACAAACCAGGAAGCCACATTAAGCATTTCTCCGCACCACGGAAGTATGAGATTAATCCCGCACTGTCACCTTTAGCACGATGATATTTTTCATTGGCAGTCAATACGATTCACGTCTCCATATTGCATACACTAGGTAATACGACGTTCAGTGAGTGTTTAAATTGTACACTCATCATTGCGCGTTGATATTCCGCGACATCCGACCGTTCAGCTCGAAGTCTTCAATATCCAACTTCCGTAGCGTCCAATCGTCATCAGTCGCACTTCACTCACTTCATTTTATTTCGCTGCACTGCACTCGTGATCGTGATAATATATAACGATTGAACAAAAAGTACACAACAAATTATAACGCCTCAAGCATGAACTTTCGAATCACGAATTATGTGCAAAAAATTGCGAAAAAATTTTAAGCACCGGTCGATATAGGTAGATGCGTGTAACGTATTTCCGTTATTTTCTTAATATCTTTTTAATGATCAGTGAGCGACGGGTAAAACCTTCGGAAGGTTACTCAGAAGAATGATCTCTATTATATATGTCAAGATCAAAGTCACTGAAGGTGGGTCTTCTATAGTAAATTCGTGTACGCGTTTCAAACTTCTTTTATTAATAATTTTTTAATGAACAATCAGCGATGCATAAAATGTTTTGATTGTTACTCAGGACCATGTACTTGGTAACATATGTTTATTATAATTAATTTTCTAAATATACTTTTTACATTTAAGAGGACCCATTTCCTTCTAAAGATATCATTTGTTTGCTTTCGTACATGGAGATACCATATGCATGTGAAACGTCCGTCAGCCGAAATGATAATGATGCAGTAGATAAAGTGAACGATCGAAGAGCCACAGGTCTCAGGTTCGAATCTCTCAGTGGGTAAAATAAATTCTTTAAATTAAATTTAAATTAAACTAATAATTAAGGTCCCATTTGTATTCATTTCTAAAGGAAAAAATGAAAATCTGATATAAATAGGAACTTAGGTTTAAAAAATTTGCTCAGGTTTAAAAAATTTACGTAAAAAATATTTTTTGTGGTAAATGTAAGGAAAACTGATAGCACCTCCGATGGACTTGACCTATAATAATTTTAGACCTCAATTCTTCTTATAATTATATGTTCTATAATACTTATTTGTTTTAGAAGTAAGCAAAATATAAATTAATCATTTTGTAAATTTAAATAAACTGTTTTTAATGGTAAAAGAAACTTTTTATAAATATCAGAAAATGATTTGTTTAAAATAATTTACAAAATAATTTGTTTGCATTTGCTTACTTTTAAATAAAGCAAATGTTTATTTAAATACGATTCTTACATTAATAAAAAACGTTTATTCTTGTAAAGAAATCATTTGTTTTTACTTCTACAACGATATTTTATATCAAAGAAATTATATTTTACATTTATGAAATTTCTTCTTAATCTAACAAATATTTATTTAAATTAAAACTGCATTATTTCGTCGAAAATCGAAATTACGGTTTTATGAAAATTCTAACTTTTAATTTTAATTTGAAACTCTTATAATTTTGATTTTGACCGAAATAATATTTCGCGTAAAATATTTACGAAATTAGCGGTTACGATAGCTGCAAAATAGATCGCGATCAAAATAAATAATCGCGAATTCGACATGTGGTTGCGCAATTCTGATATATAATTTGATATTTGATTTATGATTCCGGTATACAAAATAATTGACACTCAAACGAACTCTTTAAAATAAACGATTCGTAAATAATTCGACTTCTGCATTTACAAATAATTTTAGAAATAAAGAGGTCGTCTGAAGACCTGTTATTAAAGTAGTTGTCACGTGACATGAATTGGCTTATGAATTCGCTATAAAATAGATTACATATCAATCGAAATATTATCCGACATTTTGCGCGATTAAATAAAAAGTTATTCGAAAATAAAAATATTTGTAATTAAATTTGAATCTATTAACACGTGTTTCTTTTAGTCTACATTACTTTTCAATAGTATTACTGCAAGACAACTATCTCAAGTCGTAATTAAAAGTATAGGTCCGTCGTTAAAAAGTACAGGTCCGTCTAACTAATTGCTTAGTTATATTACAGCCTTAATTTTTTTGTGGAAGATAATGGATTACTTGAGGGTCATCTAGCATAAACTCAAACCTTAACTTAGTCGAGACTTAAACCGGTTCAATATAACAGATCTCTCGACACTGTTAGATGGAGCCAGGTAGTTCGTTAGTCGCTTTTCGAGCAACCTGACAAATAATCTATTATTCCATGATGTTGTTTAAAAGTCATCGCGGTAGATCGCATGAATCTATTATTTTAAAAAACAACTCAACTACTGGTTTTTTTCCACATATTTTCATCACTATGAAAATTGAATTCTTTATTTCTTGAAAGCAACATAATAATCATGGATACACCTATAAGAGGCTGCACCTATAAGAGGTCTATAAGAGGCATAGCTGATTTAATTAATTGTTAAGTTTATGTGACAAAGATTGTTTAAAATATACAAACACATCGCCATAAAATCACGTCTATAGTTCTTATCGACTAGGTGCACACATAATTGTTGTCTTTATCAAGTTATATATCTCAATAGCAAGTCGAACGAATTATTATTTTTAAATAAGTAGCGGAAATATTACATGTTTTATAGTTTAAATTATACAAATTTCCTCGTTTCTTGTGTCTTACTTATCCATAACGCAGCTTATCGATTTCTATCTGAATACTCTACCGAAGATAAGCGATGTGTGTCAAATGGAGCAACGAGACCATCGGGGCTGCGTACACAACTTTGCAGAAATCTATTTTATCTTTGACCGAATATTGTCACGGAAAAGTGAATAAATTTTAAGTTAACAATAGTTTACCTTATAATGGTCGCTTTACGAGAATCGTTTAATAAATCCTTAGCAAAAACATGACAAAGTTATTGTTCTGCAAAATAACGCGCGGCCTCATGTCGCAAAAGTCGTAAAAAATTATTTGGAAACGAGAGACGAGACATTTTTTCGGGATGGAATTCGAAAATTGCCTGAGAGGTGGGAAAAAGTAGTAGCCAGGGATGGACAATACTTTGATTAATCTGTTCATTCATTTCGTTCTGAAATAAATGCATTTTTGACCACAAAAACGGACCGAACTAATTTGTACTCCCAATAGTTGAAGGTAAAAATGTAAGAAATGCATTAATAAGCTCCAAATTATATGAATTTCCTCTCCAAACCAATTTCCTATCGAAGTAAAGAAACAAATATCATATCCAAAGCCTGAGGTGAACAGGTTTCATCTCACGTGACTCTTTTTCAAGAAAGGTTATCTCCTCACCGATTACATTCATTGAATACCGCAAAAATTATGCAAATAACAACATGATAACGTAAAACCGCGAAGATAAATGTAATTGCTTTATCAGCTTTGGAGATTAATTTTTACATCAATAGTGTCAGAAGAAGGTTATTTACTCTTCACCACTAAGTGCGCATTGGCAAATGTTACATAAGCGATGATTCCACGAGTTATACATATGTGACAGATTGCGCAATGGAGCAGCAGTCGGCCGTTGAGCGCCAGCGGCGCATAGCTACATCATTCCTACTTTTGATTATATTGTAGCACATAATCAATAGACAAAGCAGATACATTTAATTAAGTAAGTTCGCCGCATTAATATCGGGGAGACTAATCCCGTCAGAACCGTCAGTTTTATTAGAAAATATAGTTCGACAGAACGTCGTATAGTGCGTTACTCAGTTTAATGGAAAAAATTTCACTCAACATGGTGTATACGATTGCCTTGTCGGTGATAGCCGGTGCCTTGGGTTTCTATTACTTCTTCATCAAGAACCTGAACGTGTTCAAGAAGCACGGCATACCGTATATGCAGCCGCTCCCAATCGTAGGTAATATGGGACCGATGATCTTGCGTAAAGAGCCCTTTGCTTATATCTTGAAGAATATATACAACCTACATCGCGAGGCCAAGTATGTCGGTATGTTTGAATTTACAACACCACTGATATTGCTACGCGACCCTGAACTCATCAAGTCTATTACACTCAAACAATTTGACATGTTCCCGAATCATCGCACATTCCTCCGCGAGGATCAAGATCCACTGATGGCAAGAAATCTCTTCGCCCTTAAAGACGACAAGTGGCGGGAAGTGCGAACTATGCTGAGCCCGGCCTTCACTTCCAGCAAGATGAAGATCATGTTCAAGCTGATGTCCGACTATGCTACTGACTTTGGTGATTTCATAGCGCAACTACCGCCGGATCAAAACGTGATAGAAACTAAGGATATTTTCACACGTTATACCAACGATGTGATCGCAACCTGCGCTTTCGGCGTCAGTGTTGATTCCATGCGAGATCCGAAAAATCGTTTCTATGCATACGGCAAAGAAGCGACCAATTTCAATCTTGTCACCTTCTTGAAAATGACCTTATTCAGAATAATGCCATGGCTGGCGGATCTACTAAGACTAAAATTATTTCGCGAAGAAGTCAAGAAATTTTTCTATGACCTTGTGGATACCACTATTAAGACCAGGGATGAGAAGGATATCGTTCGACCTGACATGTTGCAGCTAATGATGGAAAGTAGAGGAAAGAAAGACGGTAGGAAGAAACTGACGATCGAGGACATGACTAGCCAGGCCTTCATTTTCTTTTTCGCTGGTTTCGACAGCACGTCGACGTTGATGAGTTTCGCTGCGCACGAGATCGCGGTGAATGAGAACGTACTGAAAAGACTACAGAATGAAATCGACCAGATACTGGAGGACACGAATGGCGAAGCACCGTATGAAGCGATCAACAGCATGGAATACTTGGATGCCGTAATAAGCGAGGCTCTCAGGATGTATCCAATTGGTATAGGGCTGGACAGAGTGTGTATAAAGGATTTCGAATTGCCACCGACGTTACCAGGAACGAAAAAGTTCACCGTGAGAAAAGGGGAAGCGGTGATGATTTCACTTTTTGGACTACATTATGATCCAAAATACTTCAAGGACCCGGAAAAATTCGATCCCGAACGGTTTCTCGGCGAGCAGAAAAAAGTCACCTTGAACACCGGAGCGTATCTCCCGTTCGGCTTAGGACCAAGGATGTGCATAGGTAATCGATTCGCCCTGTTGGAGACGAAAGTGTTACTCTTTCACACGTTGGCACGTTGCGACTTACTACCTTGCGAAAAAACATCGATGCCGCTCAAAATAGCCAAAGATGCCGTCACTTTAAAGCCCGAAGGTGGTTTCTGGCTGAAAGCGGTACCGAGAAAGGAGCCACATCGTTTTATAGCAGTTAAGAACGCGAACAGCACACGTGATTTGTAGTACTATTTTCATTGGTTTATCAAATCTTAAAATTCAAATTTTGTAAATATGAGAAACTTTTTTTATTATTACGATATATAATCCGTACTATTCAGATAATTATTTGCTATTGCATAATATATTGCAATAATAAATACAAAGAAAATTTTGTTTAATTACATACGATTTAGCGATATTGGGAGGCTAGTGCATTAAGACAAATAAACCGATATATACAGAATGACGAGTAGAGTCAAACATTTGATAAATTAATAATAATTGGATGTATGTATATGTTAATGTTATATATATACATACAAGTTGACACGCTTAATATTTTCCAAAATAAAAGTTATTTTTATAAATTTACTTTTAAATCCTTTAGTATATATTTTTTCCTCTTGTCAAAGGATTGTATTTTCGAATTATACTAAAAATAGGTATAAAATGCTGTGGAAGGAAGAACAGAAAAATAAAATGTAAATTGTGTGCCAAATCTGCAATATACATCCAAGTCTCATATATAAACATATAAGTGAAGAAAATTAATGTTAATAAACGAAATCACGTAATAAATTTTCGAGAAATTCCAAAGATGTGAGCCAATGCCGTTTAGCATGAAGGCCTCTCTCGTCTCTTCCTCCTTCTCTCTCATCTCGCTCAATGATCTTAATCGTCGGCAATGAGCGAACCGTGGTTTGTCGTCAAGTAGATGTTATGATCGCGTACCACTGGTCAATTTTATATTCTTTTATACATTAAATGGAAGTTTCCTTTTATACAATAAGAAATAATCATAGAAAATATATATCGATTTATAAATACGAAGTAGTAATTGAACTGATTTCCTTCTTTGAAAACAGTATCCATTAAGTTAATATTTTATTGTAATCGTAAGATCCATTAGGTTAATATTTTATTGTAATCGTAAGATATAACACAAAATACTTTTCGCTTTACAAGTGGCAATATCGCGCGCGATATAATAATATTGCTTGAAGTAGCGTAGATAGATAATATGTATAATAATATGTATAATAATAGACGCAAAGTGTAAATTATTTTATTTAAGAAATACATGTATGATATACACACAAAGTCACTAAATGTCATTGAAATTTAGTTAGATGTAATAATTAAAAAAATTGAATTAATAAGAGTACAAAATTAATAAGAGTCTATTTTTTTCGTCGATCACAATTCGATGCAAAATAACTTCCGTTTTTGCCTTAGAATATGTGTTTCTTTACTTCAAACATTGTGGCTTTATTTTAATTCACCTTGATTTTGTATCGACTTACCTTTAAGATTGCAATGAACATAGATTTCACATATATTTTATTCAAAAAATATATATTCGAAAATTCTTTACAAATAGCGACACCGTTATACATATTTCCTACTGTTATTATACAATATTATGCAAATTTATCAAATGAAGCTTAATACTTAAAAATTTTTTTTTAGCAAATTTATCTGTACTTACGTTTCTATTTCGTATAATATATTTCACAACATATTATAAAGTTTAAATCGTTGTCATCTTGTGGTATAAGAAAATATGCATAAGCAGTTATGAAATATAGCTAAAGAAAAATAATACAACATAGTGGTAGCTACCTACTCATACAATGCGGCGCTTATAGCCTATGGCACTATATTATCATGTCGTCTTCCAAAGATTTAATCGTGACCACTTTCTATTATTATGTATGTATGGATTTGACATTTAATGCTCTATAATTTTTGTTGTAATAAATATTTAAAAATTTGGGAAAGTAACGAGTAAAGGAAGAGGGAATAAAAAAATTTGACATTTTTTTTTAAATTGAATGCATCGCTGCAAAGAGTATAAAATATCATAAAACTTTTGTATGAGACATTTTTTCATATACTTCGTACTTTAGAACATATTTGCTAAAAATAAAAAAACCGTTTTTTTCAAGGGGACGTTTTAACCCCTAAACGCCGAGATACGCCGCTAAAAATATATGGGTCTTTTATTTATTGATGTTCTACAGACATATCCAAGGCTCATAAAAATCGATGAGATACTATTCCGACTATCTTCGTTAAATGAGCGCGCAAACAAACACGATTGTTAATATCGCGAGACTGAACGTTAATTTATGATCAATCGCATCAGAGACGGTTATCATACTTTCTGGAGAATTAGTAGACACGTCAAGTTCTATATCGTATTTTACCGATACGTTCGCTATCAATTTCTCCCAGAATTCCATTCTGGCAGACAAAAAATCAGCTTGCACTACAATTTCCGGTGATCCTTCAATTCCGAATCTCATGAACTTATGGTGATCGCGATAGTCGGGCCATTTCAGGATCATCCATGCTCTCGGTACCCTATAAATATTTAATAATTATTATGATTGCAAAGTCGTCCCTGCGTCTGCGCTCGTTGTGATAATGTCATAATCGGAATTTTTTTATTAGTCTAAGACTTTTATCTATTGATTAACTGGGGATGGATTGCGCACGGATGGTATAAGGCAATGCAAGCCTCGGGGTTGAATGATGACTTTGGAGCTGGAGTATACGGGCTGGGCAAAGATTACAGAGAGAGTATTTCCCTGGATAGCATGGCCACGGTGTTCCATGCGGAAGTAACAGCCATCCTAAGATGTGCGGAACTTCTCACGTCGAGAGAAACACTAAATAGGAAAATTGTCATATGTAATGACAGCAAAGCAGCTCTGTCGGCACTAGTCAAGACCACCATTGAAACATCACTGGTATGGGACTGCATGACAATGCTTGAAGAATTAAGTAAAAACAACAAGATAGCCCTGATGTGGATATCTAGACAACAAGGATTGCATGGGAACGAGGTGGCGGATTGCTTGGCTAAAAAAGGCTCTAGCGAGTCCCAGAGCCGGGCAATCAAGCTCCCGTACTCCATGGGAAAAGCGAACATCAAAGGATGAAAATGGAACATCTTTCGAGATGGAATAACTACGAGGGATACCGGTGGTCTAAACTCATGCTGGAGCAACCATCAAACAGAAGAACAGACGAACTCCTTTCGTTGAGTAGGTCTTGGCTCAGGGTCGCTGTGGACTTTTAACAGGACATCCTGCCCTGAAAGCTCACCTGCACAAAATAAAAGCTAAGGACAACGACGTGTGTCGATTATGCGGAGACGGTGGGGAGGACAGTGTGCATGTACTACTCCCCAGCCCTAACTTGTAAAAGACACAAATTATGGGGACGGGTCTTCCTTAGGTCCAAAAAACTTCGGCAAAAAAGACCTAGCAAATTTATCCACCGAGCTTCTGATAAGATGATGGGGCTTAGGATTTTATCTAAGCTGAGGAAAAGAGTGGGATGTTATAATGAATAGTCAAATCTAAATAACATTAGGAGCAGAATTTACTCCACCCATTAATCTTTACTACTACTCAAATAATTATATATAATTATATATAATCATTTTTTCCCTGGAATGCAAACGGAAATGGAACACGTCCTGGAAAAAATTATAATTTCTGACGTAATATACGAGCATGACCGATTATCGATGTTTTTGCTTCGATTGGCGTAATCAAGATCCCGATAGTGCATAGATATAATCGTATATCGCGTTTTTTCTCGCAAAAATGCTGAAAAGTGCTTCGCATTGTTAATTATGATTCGTCATTGTTAATATGTATTTACCCTTCTCTCGCGAAATTCGTCCACATCTCCGTCATGATATGGATCATGCTGCGATCGTTCTCCGTGTTATGCAGCATCCGGTCCGCAAACATATTGTTTAACAGAGGGAAGAAATAGTTCATGTCATCAGCATGATCAACACCTAAAAATGATTTTATTAATTTGCGAATTCGTTAAAAAGATATTAGGTGTATTAATTAAATCGTGCCGCCTAAATTTGCACAAAAATATAAATCATTTGAATTTAAGTTATTGTCGCGCCCTTTTGCTATTCTAAAGTATTGATATTCAAGATTAAAACATGTAGTTTGACATTTAAACAACATAAAAATCAATAGTAAACATCATGGCCTACGATAAATAGCATATTCGACACTGCATGCGTTTTACGTTTAATCTCAATAGAAACGCTTCTGAGGCACCGAAATGATTTGTTCAGCTTACGGAGAAGGTGCAGAGAATGAAAGAACGTTCAGAAAATGGTTTAATCGCTTTTGAGACGATGATTTCAGTATTGACGATGAACCATGTGCTGGGCAGCCTTGCAAGTTTGAAAACGATAGACTGAAGGCACTACTCAATGAGAATCCGACTCAAACACATAAAGAACTTGCCGAGTAGCTTGGAGCGACGCAATTAATGCTTTCGGTTCGATTGCATCAGCTGGGAAAAATTCACAAAGATGGTAGGTAGATTCCTAATGAGCTGACTGCTAACGACAAAAATCGTCGGTTGGCTACATGTATTTCTTTGCTCGCCACAATATGAGAAAAGAATTTTTGCATAAAATTATAACTGGCGATAAAAAATAGATTTTGTATGATAATCCATTGTAAAAAATTATGAGTGGATCCTGGTCAACCAACGACATCAACAGCAAGCCCTAAACGCTTCGGCAAGAAGTTTCTTCTTTGCATATAGTGGGACCAGAAGAGTGTGCTGTAATATGAGCTCCTCGAACCAGGTCAGACAATTAAAGTTTTAACAACAACAATTAATCAGTTTGAGCAATGCAATTGAGGAAAAACGGCCATTTACTGAACAACGCATTCGTAAGGTCATTTTGCTCCATGACAACGCTAAGCCGCATACAGCAGAAATCACAAGGATTGTCTCTACAAAGAAAACCATCTGAAACTTGGGCTGGAAAATTCTTCCTCGCGCGGGGCGTATTCAGCAGACATAATCTTTTCAGATTACTACCACTTGTTTCGGTCGATGCAACACTCCTTATCGGATACAAACTTCGACTCAATTAAAGACGTTCGAAACTTTGTTGGTCTTCATCACTTCAAAACTACCAAATTTCTATCGCGATAGAAACCCAAAGTTGCCCGATAGATAGCGTAAGATCATCGATGTTAACGAAGAATATTTCAATGATTAATTCATATATTCATCTTGTTGAAAAATAAAGTCGCAGTTTGCGAAAGCACGGCAAGAATTAATTTATGCATCTAATATAAGAAAAGACAAAGAGAGAGAGAGAGAGAGAGAGAGAGAGAGAGAAGGAAAGATAGAATGTGTCTCTAATATATGACAGAATCGAAGATCATACCGTAATGAGCCGAGCCGCCTTTTCTGAAGCTCCACGAGAACGTCCCTTTATATGCGAAAAGAGAGAAGTAAACGCTAGCTTTTCCCAATTCCGATTGATACTGCACTGTCTGAAATGATGGCCACGTCATCAAACCGTCGCCTATCATCTGGAAAAATATATCGTCAAACGTGACAGGGTATATTCGACACCTCCGGGTGCGATTCATGCCTCACGAATATACCTCCGTGATGTTGTACAAGAAATTCGATTCTGTTATATTCCCGCTGAAGTAAAAATTCTGTATCGCGTCGGCGAAAGTGCTGGTATCGGAAATCACGTCCTGGTATTCCATCAGAAAAGGCAAAAATTTTTCGAAGTTCTCTAACATTTCATTTCGGGCGTTGGAATCAATGAAGAAGTCTGAAACATAGGCATGTTATAAAATCTTATCACCTCGTTACGAAGATGTCGCACAACCTATCGCCGTTAAATTTATAAAAAGTAATAATCAGATAATTTATCGGGGAGAATATCGTGCATGTTAATAAATACTACAAACGCAAAACTGTTATTTTTTGCTATTTTTATCCCGCCAAACGTATAAATTCTGTAATATTTTATTAATATTTTAAAATTATTAGAAGTACAAATTAGTTCGGTCCGTTTTCAAAAGATGGCTCTGGTTGTTATGAATGTTTCATAGTGACAGCTGATTTCGGTGGTTTCAGAGAGGTTAGACATCTGTCAATAATATTCAGTTTATATCGCTTTGAGTTTCATACAAAACCCCCGTTTTTTACTGTGTTGAATATGTCAAATTTTGTGTTAACTAAGCAGCATTTGCGGGAGGTTTTAGTTTTCTGCTTTAATTGGAAGAGAAGTGCAGCTGAAACGCATCGAATGTTTGTAGAAATTTATGGTGACAATGCTCCAACTGATAAATCATGTAGGGAATCTTTTCGACGTTTCAAGAATGGTGATTTTAGCGTTGAAGACAAGCTTCGCTCTGGACAGCCAAAAAAATGGGATCAAAAGGGTGTTGTATACTATGAGCTGCTACAACCTAGCGATTCCATCACGGGTCATCGGTATAGGCTGCAATTGATTCGTTTGAGCCGTGCATTACGAGTAAAACGGTCGGAATATGAGCAAAGACATGACAAAGTTATTCTTCTGCATGATAACACTCGGCCTCATGTCGCAAAAGTCGTAAAAAATTATTTGGAAACGCTCAAGTGGGATATTTTACTGCATCCGCCGTATTCGCCGGACATTGCTCCTTCTGATTATTGGTTGTTCCGACGGATGCAGCACGATTTGGCAGGTCACCGGTTCACTTCTTTCGCAGAAATCGAAAATTGGCTCCTAACTTGGATCACCTCAAAAGACGAGACATTTTTTCGAAATGGAATTCGAAAATTGCCTGAGAGGTGGAAAAAAGTAGTAGCCAGCAATGGACAGTACTTCGATTAATCTGTTCATTCATTTTCTTCTGAAATAAATGCATTTTTGACCACAAAAAACGGACCGAACTAATTTGTACTCCCAATAATTAAATTATATCTCTTTCGCTCAGATGAATTATTCAACGACGCTAATTAATTTAGTTTGGGGGACAATTTTAATAAATTAAATTTTACTGGAACAACAATAAATGGAACATCTACCGAGCGATTTTATCAGACCCTCGTCCTTTACGATTTCAATTATCACCGGTATATCGCGGAACAACCCGTTCCGTATAACTTTTAGCGGATGCATTATCACAACAGCGTCTTCAGATTCCTCCTCCAATATGGGAGAAATGAAGCAAGACGGATGCGTCCTCCAAACGAACTAATAACAATAACAAAAATAACAAAACAAATTGTAATTGTAAACATGCACTGTGCGATAGTAAGTGCCATAAATGCAAATAGGAGCGAGCTAATTAAAATATTGTAAGCGTTATAGCTAATGCTTACAAATTCCCGCGTCATGTTCAACATTGTTCGCGTGTCAACGGTTCTCATGCACTTCATCATCTCTTCGTCCTGTTCTTCATTATCACTCGATGCGTCGTACACGTTATATTGTATGTTTTCCTCCCCGGAAAATTCCGTGTTAATCGTCTCATTCAACATGGTCACGTTGTCGACCTTCTTCGACAGGCACCCGACCAGCCTCGCCAATTTCAGACAAATTTGTCTATACGGTTGTTTAGAGTGAAAAGCCCATGGATGCAAGGCAGTTCCGCTGTGCAGAATGTACCTATGAAATAGTCTCTCCGTTTTCTTAGAAAGCGCGAGAAAGTGGATTAAGGCGGCACCGGCGCTCGATCCCATCATGGTGACCGATTCGGGATTTCCCTCGAAATTGTGAATATTTTCTTGTACCCAATGGAGGGCCGCTATTATATCTTTGAGGCCATAGTTGCCCGGCGCGACTCGATTTGTGGTGCTGAAGAACCCTGAAATGCAGCGCAACGCATTGTTATGTATTATTATGTATGTCGCGAGAGCAACAAGATTCACGTGTATTTCGTTTAATCGCTATCCTTGTCATTTAAGTTTATGTTTATTCAACTTCAATTGATTTTCTCAAACAACACTTCCGATAGAAAGTGGATACATGCAGTTTTCAAAGTATACGTCACACCTCTAATGCTGTTCTAATGAAAAAGAAATGAATCGAAGGAAATAGAAACTGTATATCTCTGATAAATAAGAGCATATTCCTCAATTCAGCCATTTTCCTACGCTCAGAGATGTTCTTTCTCACCTAAAACGTTGAGCCGATAATTCAAAGTGACGAGGATCACGTTATGATCCATCAAATAGTCCGGTGCATATAGTTTGCTATCGCTGCTGCCAGTCTTGAAACTGCCTCCGTGCACATAGACTATAACCGGCAATTTTGTCGGGCAGTTTCCTGGAATCTGCAAAAACAATAAAATTATCGACAAAATTAGAAGCAATTATGCGGAAATGTAAAACGTTCCTCGAGGTTTACGAGGTAACTTCATACAATAATAACCTTAATCCGTTTAAGCTTAATTAAGCCACCGTATGGCCTCGTGAGCTAATTGAGTTTGCATTCGTGCTCGAAACGTCACGACTCTATCTTCGTCGAAACTTTTGACGGTAATATTTTCCCCGCAAAGCCCACACGCCATTTGACTGATCGTTTCTACACGATCGTAAGACGTCGATTTATCGGCGGAGTTGAGTTACATTGATTTATATTATTATCGATGCCATCATGAATATACCATTCCATGATCATGCTCATATCACTCACCATAGGCATAAAGACGTTCAGATAGAGGCAGTCCTCGCTGCCGATCACTTCTGACTTATCGAGCTGAGCGCAATTCGGACCGTCTACTGTGCTGTTGCGAACTGTTATCCACGTGCGGTTCCAACGTTGTGGGCTCTATATGAAATAATCAGATAACATCCGAGAAAAAATTTTATATATAATTAAATGTATAATTGTATCAAATTACATATAATTATATATAAAAAGATCTTTTGATACTATCAATTATACGAGGGTAGTCTGAAAAGTTTTGAACCTCAACATGAAGATGGCGTTATTCGTCAATATCATTCTGGTACTACAATCGTACATGTTTTGAAAGATACTATGAGAAAGATACTGTGAAAATTTCAGCCATTTTGGACGCTCAGTTGTTGTTTGACACTCGTTTGTGTCAGTAACGCCATCTTCATGTTGAGGCTCAAAACTTTTCAGACTACATTCGTACATGATTTTATCAAAATGTTTTTAACTTTATATCAATTTGATATTTATAGCACTGTATTAATCTAAAATATTGTTCGAACATATCTAATTATATACTGGATGTTTCATTTTAATTGACGCACATTTTCTTTTGAACAGTGCATTTTAGAGAAAAACGTTTCACACAAAGTTGTATGGTTTGGAGGAGGACATAAAATGGTGTCATTGGTTTGACCTTTGATAGTCTACTGCTACTTTTTATTACACATTTTTGTAGCTTACCTCGACAGCTTTTCAAAATACTATAATATATTTTTGCATTAGGTACTTTTAGAGTTATAAGGCTTGAAAGTTGCAGTACAGTTAACATTAATATTACCCATGGTAGATATAAGGACCCCACGGTTCGTCGTTCCAGTAATATTTTTTGACTCCAAACCCTCTCTGCTTTATGTCAGTGTGCGCACGCGTGTGTGTGTTTGCGTTTGTGTGTGTATCAGTAGAGATAAAAAATATTTTAAAAAATAAATAACTAAAAATAAAAAAATATTTTAGAAATATTTTATTATAGTGTTTTGAAAAGTTCTCGAGGTAAGCTATAAAAATATATAATAAGAAGTCGGAATTTCCATTTAAGAAATTGAAGGTGACTTTCATGTGACTTTCAAAGATAATCAAGGGCCAAACTGATGACACTACTTTATACCCCCCTCCAAATCATACTTTTATCTGAAACATTTTTCTCTAAAATGCACTGTTCAAGAGAAAATTTAGTACGTCAGTTAAAATGAAACACTCAGTACAATCAGATCTGATTATATTTGAAATTAATAATAGATTGAAAAGTCGATTGAGTCTGGTTTTATCTAGTTATGTATAATTATAATAATATCTAATCGCGAGATTTTTCCAAGATATTATGTGTATATAAATATGTATATTTCATATTATTTGAGTAATATATTTAACACAAAAATGCATCTGTTGAAGATTTGACCTAATTGCATATAGAAATACCCAGACAACACGCACATCTAAGAGATGTCCTTGAGAAACCAAGTAATATACATTTAAATTTTATTTAATAAAAACTAAGTCTATAAATATGCAAAATTCTAAAAAATATTTTAATTTGTATGATTTTTTATTCTTATGGTAATTTGATGTTATACAGGGTGTCCCAAACTAATCTCGATTCCCGTGGTGTATAAGTAGAACGAGTGAAACTGAGCAGAAAAGTCATTTACTATTTTGCAAAACTTGCAATAGTTAATGAGAAATTAATTATTTTGTCTGAACTAACGAGCACGGGAAATGGTAGACCATATTATATAAAGTGGAACATTTATATTGAGACGTCTAAATAAAAAATAAATAAATAAAACAAAATGAAAGGAAATCTTTCAATGAGTTATACAATTAATTTTTTTAAAGGTTTCTTTATATTTGCTTACAATGATCGATTTCATTTATCATTCTTTATACAAAAGTGATAAGGTGATGATATCGAAAAGGGAATATTTTATGAAATATTTCATATGTTGTAGTGAACAATATTAGAATAAAAGTAAAATGACTCAAAAAATATTTATATCTATTGTAGATGACCTTGCCGTAGTATTTTTATACATAACAGTTTCAACTGATAGCGAGACACGTTTCTTTTCGATGCACAGCCTTGTATTATATGCTGCTCGCTGCTTGCTGTGTTATTCCGCATTTAGGAAACAGTTGATTCTTATCGTTGCTAGCAGATTTTCAAATGTAAGTCATTTTTCTTTGTACAATATCCTATAGTAAAATAGTCTATTCTTTCCCGTGCGTTTATTAGTTCAGACAAAATAATTAACTCCTCACTAACTATTGCAAATTTTGTGAAATTGTACATGATTTTTCTACTTAGTTTCATCCGTTCTACTTGCACATCACGGAAACCGAGATTAGTTTAAGACACTATATATATTATATTAACCCCTTGACACACAATGACGTCTGGGAGACGTCATTCATTTCATGTACCATTGTAGACTTTGACGTCTCCGAGACGTCAAGAACTGTCTCCGGCGGACGCTGTGCAATATATTATTAGATTATTCAATTGTTTCACTTGTGCGTCGATTCTGTTTTGTTATTTAGAATGTTTTGTTATTTAGAATGTTCAAGATGCTCCCCCTTTCTCAACAGTGCCGATAACAAAATCGCATCGGCAAACCAGTAAATCAAAAAGAAGTACATTGAAAGCAGTATTCAGTATAGCAGTGATCTCGCACGGCGAATGCCATACTATATATTTGAATTTAGTAAAAATTAAAAATAATCCTTGTAACATGTCTGAGTTGAATGTATTGTATGAAAGTGATGATGAATGTCTAATGGGCTATTCTAGTGATGATAATGAGATTGAAAACAGTCATCAAAGTGTTCATACTGTTGATTATTCAAATGATAACACATCACATCACATTAACATTATATATCAATCTGATTAAATGTTATATAGCGATGCAAATTTCAAAATAAAAAGTCCTGTTTGTAAGCTTGCACATAACTGTTCATTGAGCAAAGTTAAATAGTATTTTTCGGACGCATCAAATTCCGTTTTATTTGTATTTCAAGGGGTTAATATTCGTCGCATGTTAACCGTTGTGTTGCTCTTAATGTCTGCCAATAAATATGTTATTATATGTTTGTGAGCATCTAAAGGATATATTATATAAATATAAATCACAGAAACATCCTCAAAGCCAATGAGATCACCATCAGTCAATCATCGAGTTTATTCAACAACGACCGCAATTAGAAAGTGAATAAATTATCGACCGCCGTACGGAATTAAAATCACGGATTGAATGTATATGAATTAACTTCTTCCGGATATCCCATTTGGCATTTCACATATCTTTTTAATGCCTTATAAGACGTGTTCTCTGTATATAATTATATTTAATCGTAGATAATATACGGTCTATAATTAAATACAATTATAAGCAATTTTATCTATTTATATATGATTAGATCAGATCAAAGTCTATATATACATAATTAAATCTATAAAATTACATATAATTACATATAATTAGATCTGAACTTTTTTCCCGGGCAACAAGATGTTAATTCGTTTATCTCTGGAATTCTTTTTAAGAATTCATGCTGATCCTAATTGAAAGAACGCGATAAAGCCACTTATTACGTATGTAATTTCTATGCACAGTACACACCTTAAATCGCAAATCGCCCAGCGGAGGCAGTGCGTACGGTATTCCGAGGAAACTCGCAATTGGCTGGCCATTTAGACTTTTGCTCCACTTGCCGAGTATGGGACCCCATTTAATGTTTACTACAGGCCCAGAAAATAAACTGTTAGCCAAGATGACGAAAAGCGCAAAGACACAGCATCCACACCGCGCGATACTTCCGATTCCACCGCGTCCACCTACGAATTTAACACTTCGCTCGTGCATCATAGACAGACCGGGATGATGATAATGATTTTGCACGAATTGAGTAACGCACACTAAGTGGCAGAGCAGAACGCGATCTTTAATAGTAAGCCGCGAGTCGCGTTTTCGTAGGCAGCAGCGAGGTGCACACGCGCAGCAGGGCGCACATGCGTTTAATATAACTTGCGATAAACGATATGTTTTGTTGCGTCGAGTACTTGCGTCATTTAAAAACTGCGATTATATGGTCGTGGGTTTATACGAAGAGGTGTTACGAATCAATGGAACTCCTTGTATCACATGAGTAGGCATCGGTAACGGACATTCATAACGGGCACAAGAATTTTTCATATATGATCATGTATGGCTATATATAATCATGCAAAATTATGTGTGAAATTTGCCCATACATAACTGATATACAATCAATTAATTATATTTATTATTATTATTAATTATTATCAATTAATTATAATTATTATTATTATGTTTTCCAAAAACTTTTGGCTATTTTCTCTAAGTTGAGACTTAAATAAAAACTTTCTGAGACCTCCTAGCACGTATAGAGAAAAAAATTGTCACTTCATATCCTTCCATAGTTTTCCACATAAATGACCGGCTGCTGGTCAAGACGGAAACTACGAAGGAATATGAAGTGACAATTTTTTTCTCTATACGTGCTAGGAGGTCTCAGAAAGTTTTTCTTTAAGTCTCAACTTAGAGAAAATAGCCAAAACTTTTTTTAAAAGAACAATAGTAATCAATTAACTACAACGGGGATTTAGTACAGTTTGACATAAATCGAAGTTGACAGAACAGATAATCCACTAAATAGTTTACATATTTAAGTTATCAAAGTTTACATATTTAAATTATTAAAGTTTATATATTTAAATTATCAAAATTTCTCATTTTGTACTTCTCTTATCCATAACGCGGCTTATCGATTTTTTCCCGAATGCTCTTCCAAAGAATAGCAGCGCGTATCAGATGGAGCTATGAGTCTATCGGGGCTGCATATATGTTTTTACAGAAATCTATTTTATCATCGATCGATTTTATATTTGATTGTCGGAGAGTGAATACATTTTAAATTAACAATAGTTTATCTTATAACGGTCGCTTTAATTCTCGTTGATGTCTTCATGATGGGTTTTCGTTGTACAATATTTTCAAATTGTGTTGTATAGAATCAATCAAAAAATTCGGTTCGATTTTCAATATCTTGGACGCTGAAATAGTCACGTTCTACGATAGCGTATAAATTCTAGTATGACGTTGACAAAGGATCGTAAACAGCAACGATGATTATATTATTTATTATTCGATGAATAATTCGTTTCCATCAAATATGACAAGGTGTAACCTTGAAATTTGACCCGAAGATCTAACCGAACTTTTGGAATGACTCAGTATTTTATTATTCTATAAGAAAATTATTATTACGCAATAATATCCAAACGATATTAGATGATTAATATTCGTCTTTTCACTCTTTTCTTTGATACATTGATTATGTTCAAACAAATTTCCTTTTCAAAAATTACCAGAATTTTTAAAACCAATAAGAACCATCACAAGATGAAAGTTGCGAATAATTACGGGAAAAAGGAATTAGCTGTCCATTTAATAATTAAGATTTAGTTACCAGATCTAGTTTTTAGCTGTAGGAACTAAAAACTAAGTACAAAAAGCATTAGTTCACTTTCAGTTGTGTCAATTAAAACGGTAAGTGTTTTGTACATACGTTTCAAATGTGTATAATAAAAAAATAGATTGGACGCATTGTTTTGAGATATGTCAATCTGCCAGTTCGATGCCTGCTGAACACAGTGCAATTTTCAAAAAACCGAAATTCGTCTTGCATGTGCCTGAAAAAATGATCGCAATAGTGTCCGAAAATCAGAAGTTAAGTGTCCTCATTTGGGCTGAGTGGAAGAAAAATCCAAAACTGGCCAAGCTATGAAAAACATCAACGCCGTGTTCGGCAAGGACCTGGCTAAATCAAGAACAGTTTGGTATTGGTATTGACGTTTCAACAATGGTGATGAGAGCTGTATTGACGAAAATCGCTTTGGGCGGCCGATTGACACTGATAAGCACTAACCCAAGCAGCACGTAAACGTTCGAGGAACATTCGCTTTACGTTCACTTGGTTTTGTTATATTCAAACAAAGTGGAAACGTTTGAAGAACATATATTTTAGAACCTTTAATATATATTTTACGTAGCAAAAGTATCGCAGTATCATAATTATGCTGTTCTGTTAGAACTCAATTTTTTAATTAAAATATATACATCTTGAAGTTTGATTATGTTTATTTATAACAAATTATTTAAAAAATATATTAATTGCTAAAAGATATTAATATATTAATAAATATCATTTCTTTGGCCTTTCTCGACTCAAGAACAGCCTTTTGTAAAAAAGGCATCGATAAGCTTGTATATGGTTGGCAGGAGGTTATCTTGTTGTGAGGAAATTATCTTGATGATTAAACAAAGCCTTCGTTTTTTTGCCATGAATATTTGAAACACATGTACAAAGACATTCGCAAGGACTTTCTGTTTTACCTGATATTATATAGACGACTAATTTTTACCTGTAAAATCTAGTTTTTAGCTGTGGAAGCTATTTTTTCGTGTTATTTGTAAGAGGATAATAATGTCGACGAAGTATTATGCCCCAGATAGCACAAATCTCCTAGGGACGTCCTGAGGCTGTTCTGAGAACGTCCCGATATCCTTATATCGAACCAAACTTGTATCCTAATTTTTATAAAGTATCTTAACCACACTCCACTCAAACTGTGAAAATTGATCTAATGTATCTTTGTATGCAAAGTTGCGATAGAAATATTGCTTCAACCAGGAGGAATTTATTAGCTTTAAAAATCTGAGTGATTAAGCCTTAGTAAAGAAAGCTTGAGAGCCGTAATATAATAATAAATTAATGAATATTTGAGAGTTTTAATATCAACCATTAATAAATTAATAATTATACGAGTCTCAATATTAATTATTGCTCGAAATATGTGAAGGAATGATACGATACGCCGTCGTAAAAGTCGTTTGATTATGGACGGCGACGGATCGTATGACGCATCAAAACGCATCAAAATTTCCATCGACAATACACCATAAGCCGTAAATAGATACCTTTTGCGTTCCTTTTCACCCCCGGCGAAGAGACACGAGGACGAAATATCGCATGACAGCGTCATTAGAATCGTTTCCGATATCCCAGGGTGTCATCCATGCTCGGCAAACAGATTTAAACTACGCAAACGTATCGCTCACGTTCGTTTGACCAAATAATCGTACGGCACAATTCGCATCCATTAGCCTACATTAAATATCATTAATCACGGTTATATGAAAGTGACAGCTTCATTTAATAATCATCCATGAGCACAGTATCGGAGGGATTGTAGTTTCGTAGTACGGCATGCTTAAAGCCGACAAACAATGGACGCTATTGTTCTCGGTATTAGAGATTTACAGCAAAGAAAGTTTGTTTACCTGCGTCATAAGAGCTCGTCCCCATTGTTCCGTCAATATCAGCAATTATTTTCGAAAATGTTGATCGTCGCTTTACCTTTACCACGAAGCGAATAATTAGACGCGTACAATTATATTTTAATCTTCAGTCGATATTGTTCATTCATAGCAGTAGAGTACTTTATTCGCGTTCCATCGTTCTGCATCTTCAGCCTTGATCCTCATTTATTATTTTCGTTTATTTATTAACAAGCGGTCCAACACAATATTAAAATATCCTTCCTATCTTCTCTCTCTCTCTCTCTCTCTCTCGCTCTGTCGCGTGCGTAGTATCGAAGAACCGGTTTTAACTTTTCCTATCGATAGATACACACAAGCTGGCAAACATCTGCCCTTATTTGACTTATGTTATAAGCATAGATAAGATTGGGAGGCGGCCATCTGTTACTAAAATCAATCTTCCACTTATAATCGTGTTACACGTATTTATATGCGCTGTCAACAGAATTATTGACTGTGTTATTCAACTCGCGTCCGTTTTAATTGTTCATAGAATGTAACTGTTCATAAAATGTAACTAGCTGATCCGGACCAATGGCTAATATTTAAAAAGGCTAATATAGCTAGTTTAAATTTTTTGCCTCGTTATTAACTCGCTACTAACGGATTATTCAGTGAAATGTAGAAATGGATTTATGATCTAGCCTTCGTTCACACGCACGCACGCACACACATACATACACACACACACACAGTTATTAGATATCAAATATGATAGAGTAGGTAGCAAAAATATGCTCGCGCGCATGAACTAATAGTATATGTTTTTAAAATGCTGTCCATTAGAATCGGCACAAAATTGCAACCGTTTTCAAAAACTTTCAATTACATTGTCCAATATGATTGCAAGAATGCTGCGGGTACATTTTCGAATGCTGTCTATCGGCTCTTCAATGTTTTGAGGTTGTACAGCATAATATTAATTTTTGAGATATTTCCAAAGGAAAAAATCGCTTGGGTTCAAATTGAATGAATAAGGAAACTATTCCAGACTTCTATGAGCAAAATTCTAACTCAGTTACTCTGCTGCCATTTATTCTGCTACATTTTACGTATTGATTCAAATGTATCACGAATACGGTATGGAGTTGCGTGATTTTGCATAAATTGAAATTTCTGTATTAATCCTCGTTTTCTTATTTAAGAAAAGAATTTCGTCTCTAACAACTTTCTATAACTTTCACCGATAACGGTGATTTCTTCAAAAAATTGTAGGCACAACCTCTTTTATTGAAATCATAGCCTATACGGAGACTTTTGGGAGTGAAAAGAAACGGCAATCAATACATTCGGATTTTCTTTTCTCACAAATCGATAATTTTGTTTATTGACATAGCCGTTTAACCAAAAATAAGCTTCATCCTTCCTCATTCTCAAACATATTCGGTTATCATGTTGCAAAATTTAATTCGTTTTTCTTTGTCACCTTCTTTGTCAATAATTGATGTGTCGTGATTTTGTATGGGTGTAATTTGATAACGTTTCTCACAAACTTTCGGGAAGTTTCTCTGGCTTCAAATTTGCTAAAAATCGAGGAATTTAGATTTTCTTTAAAATATGTCCCGACGTTAATTGTTTCGTCCGTTATAACGGTGCGAGATGGGCCGGATAAATCTTGTCTACAATTATTCGAAGTGCAATACATACTAAAGTTATTAATAATCCTGCGAAAAAATATCGAAAAATTAATGAAATCTTAAGTCACCAGTATAATGTGTAAGTTAGATTAAGTTAGGGCACGATTCCAGGTAGGAAGCATACCTCATGAGTATAGTTTTGCTTGACACTGTTTTAGATTCATATTTAGTACGGAATCCATGACACGCCTCAGTATAACTTATGTTTCTACTGTAGAAGCACTTGATAAGAAACACTTTTTCTTAGAACGTTTATTCTGACATTAGTAAACTGGCTTGTACAACAGCTGAAATGAAATTAACAGTTTCAAGTGTCGGAACCTAATTTAATTAAATTAAATGACCGTCGAAACTGAAAAAAGGAAATATAAGGAAATTTACTTTACACAAAATGGTCATCCTGTATTTCGACGGTCTTAAAAATAGTTTACGTCTACTTAAATAGTCTATAGACTGATAAAAACCTACTTTGTAAATACTGACATTAATTAACTCCTCCCACGAATATCTTTAATTCTACAAATTTAATTTTAATACCGTGGAGATAACCTATTTTGATGCTGAAAGAATAGAAACGGAATGTTGATAAGAAAGTGTTTCTTATCAACATTCAAGTTTTCAATATTCGCAGAGACACAGAGACACAGACGTCGCCGTCGTCGCGACAATGACGACTCGCGCGAGGATGACGCGATTCCTGGGTGCGTTGATCCCGCGGAAACAATAAATTTCTCTTAGGCGGCCATGACGGATCCTAATTTCTCAGCTGGATACCGTCGGTTATCCTTTTGCGAATTCACGCCGCGTCGCGGGATGCAATAAATCGACCGCCCGTGGACCCGACTTGCCGGTCTCGCACGTACTCCGACGGGTGCGTATCTCTCCTCCTGTACGAGAAGTTCATTCATTGATAATCGTTACCGCCAATCGACAAGCGTCATTGGATGTCCCGTTGATGTCGCGTCGAAGGAAGGAATTGTCGCACGATCGCCGCACGGGCGCGCACACATTTTCCCCGCGTTCGTATTAAGCCATAAGCCGGCAACAACGTTTGTTCGACACGTCCTGAACGAAGGCGTATGTGTGTTCTTTCGTAATGAAATAATTTATAGGATATACGTACGTCTCTCCTGGCGAGTGCGCGTCCATTGGTCCGAATAAGCTACGTGACACGGGACAATTTCGGTACGGCTCACCCTAAGGGCTTCTCAACTCCCGGGGCGTCCCGGGAGTCGGATCATCGGGGGGTAAATTAAAACGAAGACTTATGGAAATGTAAGCATTCGTGTTCGCCAATAACAATTCCTCCCGACGAAGACCTAGACTTTAAGGGTTAGCGTCGATCAACGAAGACGCGGGCAAATTACCGAGTTAATTGTGTCCCCGGTTGCCCCTCGGACCCCTTTTCTCGTGTTCTGTGTTACGCGCGCGGGCGCAATAATTAAGAGACATGAGCGAAAAGAATTATACGGGTCGTCGCGGTTGGTGTTTCAGCGCTGCCAACGGCCGACGTGTGTGTCAGGAATATCACGTGGTAGATGATCGTTGGCGAATGAAACTTCATGCTGCGGTGTCATTGGTCGTTCTCGATTAACGGGGACGGAAGAAAATTTCGTGCAAAGGGAAAAATGATGGTTTGATTTAACGTGACAATTAATCAACCGAATGCATTTCGGTTGTACACGAAAAAAATATTAGATTCGAATAAATAATTATTCCAATATTTCTTAGCAAATTTTTACGTAGATCAAATAATATTTACTTGATTCAAATAAAATATATTCCAAGAAAATTATCCAATTAAAATATGTTAATTTCATTTAAATAAAATTTACTTGATATAAGTAAAAATTTGCTAAAGAATAATAATTATTTACTTAAATCTAGCACTTTTTTCTGTGTAAGAAATAGAATTTCTAGTCTAAAGAACCAAATTTATATCATAAAAACATTTAAAATTCTACTTTTTTTCAGGAAAACATATTTGATTTATTATCCGTCACGTTCATTCAACCAGTTTTTTTTTCTCTGTGCAAATGTATAGCATTTAGAAAATTGATTAAATGAAAAAGCGATTGAGATTTATAGTTACAATGTATCCGAGATGTCGAATTGTGTTTCAGTTCTCAAACCGAAATTTTTATTTAATCCTGCAAATTCTGTCAAACTCGAAGGGTCAATGGAGAATCTCTAAGTGTAATATTGTATAAACTATTGTCTTACTGTGACGTTGCAAATGATTACTTCCTATTTCCTCCACATGAATCTTGAATAGTGAATGTAGAACTTTTCCTGTCACATTTATATTTTGTTCGAATTTAAGTTCTGACTTAGTGGTTAAAAGAAACGGACAATTTTTGCATTATATTTGTAAAATCGAATTCGACCATGTCTCATCATTATTAAAATCTACTTGAAAACCTGCGATTATATTTGGCCGCTCATAAGACAAGCTACATACATATTTATAATACAATATACGAAAACATTTATAACTAAAATATCTCTTTTTACAATTACAAACTTCCATTATATAATTCTTATCAATGGAGTTTGCCGATATTATATGAATAACACAAGTAGGTTTTTATGTGAGTAAAATGCGTAATAAATTTCCTTTCTGTATTTCACAACATAGTGTCAGTGGTTGAGATATGTTCAGAATCAAAAAGGTCCAAAAAATTAAAATTATTTTTTTCCGTGTAATTTTGTGCAACCAATAAGATGTAAACTTTGCACAAAAAATCAATATTCTGTAAAAGTGTTGATAAAGTTTTCAAATGTGGCATCCTTTCGATGCCACATTTCTGCAAAAATGATGAAGTTTTCACATATGGCATCCTTTTAATGTGGAACCAAAATTTCGACTTGGGCAGCTATTCTTTCGAACGAAGCATGTGTGTACGTCTGTTTCGCGGCTAATCCTTTTGCTTCGTAACTTTAATCCGAGTCGTCTCGTGTGCAACTTCGTCCGCCTCCGGAGATATCATATTTTCGAGAACACCGGAAATTCTGGGTGACAATGATAGCGCGGCACCTTCTCTTCGGGAGCTTGCACGCTCGCCGCCGTTTGGCTCAATCGTACGCCAACATACGATTGTTTCGAGAACTCTCGCGGATGCTTCTTTGCGTTTCGTGTTCGCCGAGACGTGTGCGTCCTCGTCGAGCGAGCACCGAGGAAGAAAATAATTGGACATAAATCCACCGGCGGCCGATTGTAGGTGGTCATTATGCGGCTCGCGGTATACTTTGGCTCGAGTGCAACGCAAATATAGGGTAACCGTGTCCACTAAATATTACCTGAAATAGGAGCGAGGGACGATAAATAGGCCACGATAAGTGCCGAATAACATAAAAGTGGTACCCTGCGGTAGCGCGTATCGCGCGTGAACGATTATGGAACTATCGGCGATGGAAACTTCGCCATTTTTTTTAAATTACGAGAAGTCCAAAAATGGGTATATGAGTAGATAGTGTCAAAAGACAGGGCATTCTTTCAACGTGGGATTCAGCTTCTGCCAAAGAGGTGGGAGAAAGTAGTAACATCCGAGGAAAAATACTTTGATTGATATAACCCAACAAGTTTTTACAAAATAAATGCTCAAAGAACGAAAAAAACAGCGGGTTTCAATGCAGTCACCTAATAGATAGTAACACATCGACTCACACCGACTACTTTTTTCATCGGGCAATGGCATTCGGTGTAACTCTTCGTACATTACCAAAAGATTTCATATGAATGCACATCGACGAGCCACACAGCTTTCAGTGTTCCTGAAAGGCTAACATTTAATATACATTGTGTGTGCACATTGTGTTTTCGAGCCACGACCTATGAAATAATTTCCATATTGCACCAGAAAATTCGCGCACAGACCTATTCTTTGCGATGTTGATATTGATATATCAATAAAACCATTTTACTTCTTTCGTACTTTTTTTTCAGCGTCATTTTATGCGATAAATATTTCGTGCCAGCGTAAGGGAAAATATTGATTAATAAGTTCACTAACAAATTTACGCGCACCCGTCTATCTGGGTATAGACATTCTGAACGCGACGAAAGCGATCAGAGGAAATATTATTACCCGGTGGGAGGTTGAAATTCCTATAAATAATTCCTTTCCGTCCGATATGTCTGTGAGACCTTTCAGGAGGCGAAAGGTCACGCGGAGATGACGATTTTTCCACCGAACTAGCGAACGCACGCTTGGGCGCTTCGTCGAAAAGAAAGGACAAAAAATTAATAATCATTCCGCGCGTCATTAGAGACTCTCGGTAGCTTTATTCTGAATGCGCGTGGGCGTTTCAAAGCGGCATTTATACGGCACACCCTAATCCGCGGCGCATCTTTCCAATTTTGCAGCTTTCAAACGGCGGAATGGTTACGATGAAAAAAAAAAGATAAAAAAAGGAAAGAAAGAACCGGGAAAGAACGTTCTTTGATCTGTGCGTTTTTGATTTGTGCATAATGTTCCGCTTTGGTCTGCGCGGGCTCGGGCGGCGTTTGAGCGCGGATATATATTTCCGTGGTATGCGATCGGCTGGATTTGCCAAATGAAGAATATGCAGCGCGACATATTCGCGAAATATCCGGCGGTAGCCAAAGAGATTTACCAACTCTCGCACGCGGGAAGGGGAGGGGGGAGAAAAACATTCGCACGTGCGCACGCGATGTTTGTTAAAACGTGATATCGCATGAAAAACAAAAATCATTTTCGCGGTGAGAGCCAGATAAATTTTTATGCGCAATAATTAGCGCGTGCGCGCGTTTTTTATTTCGCCCGGCGCTTTTCGACCGAATGTTTTCAGGGTGTATACACACACACGCGTCGAATAAATCATAAAGATATCCTTCGATTTACCGCGAGAGGCAGAGATTATATCCAAGAGAGTGAAAGTGAAAGAGAGAGAGAGAGAGAGAGAGAGAGAGAGAGAGAAAACTATGATTACTACGACGACGGGCGCCTCTAACCGCGAAAGTAATATTTTTCATGATACGCTTGTGCGACTTAAAATGCTTCTTCCACGTCGACGAAAAGGCGGGGAATTGGCGGGAAAGGACAGATAGCGGTGGAAAGTTTCTTTCGTTAAGGAACGACAAGATCTCTCCTCTTCGCGCTTTGATCCGAACTGACACGTGCATAATGTTTGTCCACTTCTGACGTTAGTCCGAGTTCATCGAACATATATTCCGTCTCGTAATCCTCCCTCTCAGATTCTCCGCGCCCCTGTCAATGAATAAAAACCACAAAGCGCCCCAACGAATACGTATCTCCTCTATCGAATCTCTTCCGTGCTTTTCAGTAGCTCGTTTTCCCCGATTCATTCGGATATCCCCACCGCTTCCTCTCCTCTATCCCTCCTCTAAGCTCGTGTGGAGCACGCAAAAATAAACTTGAAAAAGAGGAAGAAAAAGGAAATCTCGTCCTTTCATCGCCGAGGGACAATTGAAGAGACGATCGTTACCATCGAGTGCTGATTAATCGAAACGAGGCGAGTTAATTGAAACTACTTGGAGGAAGCCGACGTCGCGGTGTTTCTTACAATCTTAGAGACACCGTTTGAACGTTTGCACGTTTTTACAAACACAAGATTCGAGGTATGACATATACAGAAAAGCACATACTGCGTATAAGTAAATATTATTTGTTCGCATCAAAGTTACTTGTCTGCATAAGCATCAAATTTATTGAAAATATATTTTGAATCTCCTAGCAAATTGAATACTTTTATACATCAAATAAGAATATTAAATTTGTACGAAACTTAAACTAATTAAGTTGTTCATTTAAATTAACCGAATCAAACTTTTTTCGATAAAGTTTTATAATATTCTTAGAAAGAGAGAATAAATTCTTCTCTTGAGTACGTGAAAATGAGCTTTTCTAAAATTTGTTATAAGGATATTTTAAGACTATTATCAAGAAATATTCTTCGTGAAAGATAATTTTTACTTAAAAAAAAAATAAACTAAATAATTGCTTCTCTTAGCAGTAGAATGATATTCTTCTGTGTGTATACAAAGAAGAATATATATTGTATTCCAATAAATGTTATTCGCTTCAAATTTTTTTTCATACGAATAAGTTTATATATATCCGCATAAGTAAGTTTATATATATC